>NW_010966665.1:843001-894090 GCF_000463585.1 Tarenaya hassleriana
AAGCCTGCCCCTTGAAAGAGGAACTCATCCATCAAAAACCTCAGATAATCTACGTTGTATTTGAACGTATAAATACGTATTAATGTTATATCAACGAGAATTCTGGCCGTTCACCCACAGAATCCAACATGTAGCATTGTGAAACCTAGGAAAAGCCGACCGATCAGTCCTTCAACCACTTATTTGTCATTACGTTACTGATTACAGTTAGACCCAAGTATCAACCGCTAATCATTTATTTACAAGGTCAAAAGAATTGGGCTTATATGGGCCAAGCACATTAAACACCCAGCCCATTTGTCAATGTTAAGTCCATTGTCGTCATTCCATTGATTCCTCAAACTATGGCTATTGGCTACGAGCCTACGAACCATGATGTATATACTACACTCCATTACGATTGAAACATTTCTATTCAATTATTGGAACACAATGAAAAAATATTAGGCTTCTGCTCAGGATTTTGAATTTTCTTCTCACTGATTTTTTATGCAAAAATCTCTGAAGTCTGACATGTGAAGTTTTTCAATAAATTCATCACCGCAGAAGCAAATTCAAATAATTGGAGAAAAAATGAAAGGAAAAAAAAGGCTCTCATGTTTCGTCATGGAAAAGTATCAGCTCATGCTCTGTTATCAGAATAGCGTATACTGCCTTTTGACAGGCAAGTAATCACAGAGCCAATTTCATTTCAGCAGCTGACAAGAAACTATCATGAAAGAGAAAAAAAAACAACAAAAAGACATCGAAATCGAAGGATTAATTGAGGGATACAATCGAGATCAGAAATTGGTGAAGAGTTTTCGGTCACGATTAATCTGAAACACGGACCAAAAATTTTATTCATCATATCTCGAGATTCTCACCATTCCAAAGAGATTACCGTTGCGGCAGTATGATATCAGAAAACAAAATACCAAAAATCGAAAAGGGGGAATATTGAAACAGAAAACCAAAAGATCTTGCAGAGAATACGAAATTCCGATCATCAGAGACTTAAATACATTGGAATCATGGGGATTTTTTCCATCATATTGTTGCAGTATTTCTCTCATCAACTGACCGAAATCTGAAACAAACTCGAGAAAGAGAGAGAGAGAGAGAGATTTCAAAAATATTGTCGGAGAAAGGCCGAGGAAAGGAAACCCTAAAATGTTGTAGACGACGATGAAGCAATTGTTCAGACCTGCTTCAATTTATAGATCTTCGACGGCGATTCCACATTAAAAACCCTAGCGAGTTTCCGCAATAGCATTCCGATGGGCCTTTACGGCCCAAAACGCCAAAAAAAAAATGAATGGACGACTAAAATATTTTTATTTTCCAATCGAATTATAACCTGAAAAAGGGGGTTTCTAATTTACCTTAACAAACTTTAGGGCCCGTTGTAGTTTTATATCGAGGAAATTAACCACTTCTCTTAATTAGATATAATAAAAGGCAGAAACCATGTGATGGCTTCATTACGGAAACTTAAGGCCCAAACTTTAATCTTATTGGCCCAAAACGAAGCTAAGAAGTCCTCCATTCCAAATCCTTCCCCTTTTCTTCTCCATATTCGAAATTTCTCGCTTCCATAGCTAACTCCTTGGAAAGCCTCTCTCTCTCTCTCTCACACATTTTTCTCCGTCTTCTCTGTGTTCTTGTTCTTCTCCGACATCATCAGCTACCGTCTTCAGTGTTGTTGTCTGTAAACTTTGAAATTGAAAGTTTCACCGGAATTATCCTGTATATACCACCTATGTACGTTCGTCGGTGATCCAAGTGTTTCTTCTTGATTCTTATTCTGATTCTAGAGATCTGTGTTTCGTGTTTCATCCTTTCTCGTTCTTTCGTCAAGAAATTCTCAAGTGCCAGAAAGTAAGCCTCTTTAACCTTACCAGAAATTTCGTTTTTCCTGGTGGTGTGTTTCCCTTTTTGGTTCACTGCTCCCTCGTTTCAGTTCAGATTTCGTCAAAAAAATCTGTGAATTTTCTGCAGCTTCCTCTGACCTCGTTAGCTATTTTTTGCAGAAATGAAGCGGATAAGAGATGATGTGTATGCCTCTGGGTCTCAATTCAAACGACCTTTGGGTTCTTCCCGGGGCGAATCGTGAGTTCCTGCTTTGTCACTTCGAAATTCAATTCTCTATCCTATCTATGAGCTTGTATGTTGGTTTAGCGGAGATTTTGTGCGATTATACTTTCCTTTTTTCCCTCAATGATTTCTAGGTATATGTGTCGACCATTCTTGGTGTTGTTCCTCTTCTCTTCCTCCTTTCCCGAGTTGATTCTGTTTTTTGTGGTCAATCCGTAATTTTGATTTGTGGGTTGATATGTGAATTTCTCGATTTTGCTAGTGATCGTAGGATTTTCTTACGCTCAGATGAAGTATATGTATGTTGATGCTTGGATCTCCTTGCTGCCCGTGAAAAGAAAAACTTTTCATTTCCTCTGATGTGACTGTCCGAGTCGGATTCTGTTTTGAAACCATCGCCGATTCTTATCAGATTTGGGCACTCTATCTTTGTCGGAGACGCTGTTTGCATGAACAGTTAACGAATGTGTTTGGAACAACTTCATGCATATGATCTCTGGATGCAAGTTTTTTGGGGTTTGTTGTTATTTAGAAGTCTACTGATTGATTAGGGTTTATGTGGTGCAGGTTTGGACAATCTCACATCCCAACTGCTGCTGCTGCTGCTGCAGGAGGAGGAGGAGGAGGAGGAGGAGGAGGAGGAGGAGGGGGGGACGTTGGGGATGGGGGAGGTAGCGCTCAGAAATTGACAACGAATGATGCGTTGACATACCTGAAGGAAGTGAAGGAGATGTTTCAGGATCAAAGGGAGAAATATGATACGTTTCTTGAGGTTATGAAAGACTTTAAGGCTCAAAGGTGAGACTTCTGTTATTCTTACCGGGTTGAAATTTTGAGTGCTGGACATTGAAAAAGAAGAAAGGTTAAGCTGTTTATGGGATTATTCTTCATTTTGCATTTTGCATTTGCAGGACCGACACAGCTGGTGTGATTGCACGGGTGAAGGAGTTGTTCAAGGGACATAACAATTTAATATATGGATTTAATACCTTTTTACCTAGGGGATATGAAATAACACTTGCCGAAGACGAAGTTCTGCCAAAGAAGACTGTTGAATTTGAAGAAGCCATAACCTTTGTGAATAAAATCAAGGTGGGACAGAAATCTGCTCACGACATTCTGTTATGAACTTTAGCGTGCGCATAGACTATCAATTTGTCAGTCTCTTTCTTATCAATGCAGAGGCGGTTCCAACACGATGATCATGTCTATAAATCCTTCTTGGATATCTTGAACATGTACCGGAAGGAGAACAAGGATATCAACGAGGTCTACAATGAGGTAATGTTATGCTGGATTGGTTTCATCTTTGATATACTGTCCATTCACATAGGATCTATTTTGGTTTCTGGACATTTTATAGCTTTCTGATATCTGTATTCTAGGTTTCTACTCTTTTTGAAGACCACCCGGATTTGCTTGAAGAGTTTACTAGGTTTTTGCCAGAGTCCTTGGCATTCCACTCAGTACAAATTCCCCAGTTTAGCCGGGATCAGGCACAACCCTCTAATGATCGGGGATCAGGTCCTCCTCCTGTGCGTCAAATACAAACGGAGAAGGTATGCTATTTGTTTCATCTTTTTCTTGTTTGATTGTTTTTTTGTCACGCCTCTCCTTTGTGCGACAATGCATCTTTCATCATCAGGAACGTCGACGAGAAAGAGCTGTTGCTTCCCGGGGTGACCGTGATCATAGTGTTGATCGTTCTGACCCTAATGATGATAAGGTGACGGTGAAGATGCATAGAGAGCAGAGGAAACGTGTTGAAAAGGATAATAGAGAAAGGAGAAATCGGGATTTGGATGATAGAGAGACACAGCAAGATAATTTACAACACTTTTCAGAGAAAAGGAAGTCATCCAGAAGAACTGAAGGTTTTGAGGCCTACTCTGGTCATGCTTCATATTCTGAGAAAGATAATTTGAAAAGTAAGGAAATTACAGTGCCAGGCTCAATAAAATGCATGCTTATGCATTTATATTTTATGGGCTTCAGCGCCTAAATACTTTCCTTGTCAAGAGTAAAGACTCAATGCACATTCTCACTTATGATGATGTCTATCCTTGTGAGGCCATGCCCGCTTTCTCTGCCTTCTTTAGTTGATGGATGGCCAAAGTCTTACATTCGTGTGGGAAATAAAACCATTTGTATTCTATTTTGTTAGCTAGTATTTTATGGTGCAATCAATCTGTTTCTGTTTTCTGAGATTTACAATTCTTTTTTTACCATTACTTCTATTGTGTTAGGCATGTACAACCAAGCATTCGTCTTTTGCGAGAAAGTCAAAGAGAGATTATGCAGTCAAGATGATTACCAGACCTTTTTGAAGTGCCTCAATATCTTTAGCAATGGGATAATCCAAAGGAAGGATCTGCAGAGTTTGGTAGGTTTATATCAAATGGCCTTTTTTTATTAGTGAAGGGCAGATATTGTGGTTTCCCAGGGGAAGTCCGTAATCTCCTTCTCTTGCTTTCAGGTTTCTGATCTCCTTGGAAAATACCCCGATCTCATGGATGAGTTCAATCAATTCTTTGAGCGTTGTGAGAGTATCGGTATCCAAAAATTGTGAAATTGCCTTATCAATTTACTATTGATCGTTAATCATATCGTTTCTAACAACGATCTTTTTTTGCAGATGGGTTCCAGCACCTTGCTGGTGTTATGAGCAAAAGTATGCAATAGAGTCTTTACTTGTCCATTGATATACTTGCCTCTTGGGTTTCTACTTTATGAGAACATTTCTGATGTTACTTATACATTTACTGCAGAATCGTTTAGCAATGAAGAACATCTATCCATGTCAATGAAGGTGGAGGAAAAAGAAAGAGAACACAAGCGTGATTCAGAGGCTGGTAAAGAAAAGGAGCGTTACAGGGAGAAGTATATGGGAAAATCTATTCAAGAGCTTGATCTATCTGATTGTGAACGTTGCACTCCAAGCTACCGACTCCTGCCTCCAGATGTAATAAGATTTTTTGTTCCAAGCTGCGTCACAGACATATTAACTGCTATATTACTAACATGTAAAACTTTTATCATTATTTGCAGTATCCAATACCATCTGTCAGCCAAAGATCAGAGCTGGGAGCTGAGGTTTTGAATGATCACTGGGTTTCTGTCACGTCAGGAAGCGAAGATTACTCTTTCAAGCACATGCGGAGAAACCAGTATGAAGAAAGCTTGTTCAGATGTGAAGATGATAGGTAAGTTCCATATTGGGTTTAGTTGCAAACAAGATCGTTTGTTACTGATGACATGCAAAAAGTACTAAACTTCCCCGCTTTTGTATTGCTTTTTATATTGTTGTTCTATGAAGTAAATATTGGTCTGTTATGGAACTTATGTGTAACTTACCGCTAATTACAGATTTGAGTTGGACATGTTGTTGGAATCTGTGGGGTCTACTGCTAAACGTGCAGAGGATTTGTTGAACACCATCACTGAGAACAAAATAAGTTTTGATGGTTCCTTCCGGATGGAAGACTACTTCACTGGTCTGTATGGTTTTGTTTATCTGGATTCTGGAAACTATAGTTTTGTAGATCTTGCTGCTCCCCCTTCCTCTGCTCTTCCATCTTTTGGTTTCTTACCTTGTTCATCCTCTTTTTTGACTTATTACAGCCCTGAATTTGAGGTGCATAGAGAGACTTTACGGCGATCATGGTCTTGACGTGATAGACATATTACGCAAGAATCCAGCTGCTGCACTTCCTGTTATTTTAACTCGACTTAAGCAGAAACAAGATGAGTGGACAAAATGTCGTGAAGACTTTAATAAGGTCTGGGCAGATGTTTATGATAAAAACCATTACAAATCCCTTGACCACCGCAGCTTCTATTTCAAGCAGCAGGATTCAAAGAACTTGAGCATGAAATGTAAGTGCCTTCACATATGTTAGACATTGTTCGTCAACTTTCTTCGAGTGGCCAATGTTCTTTCGACATGTTTTATTGCATAAATTCGGGCGGCACTGCTCTGTTATTGCAATTGCTCGGTCGTTCTCATTACTTTCTTTTCTGTTTCTTCTTGGTGGAACGACTAGCTTTGGTGTCTGAAATTAAGGAGCTGAAAGAGAGGTCTCAGTTGGAGGATGATATTCTCCTATCAATTTCTGCTGTTTACAGACAACCCATAATTTCACACCTTGAATATGAATTCTCTGACGGAAGTATTCATGAAGACCTGTACAAACTGGTCCAATTTTCATGTGAAGAGATATGTTCTACAAAAGAGCAGCTTAGTAAGGTTCTGAGGCTCTGGACAAACTTCCTGGAGCCAATGCTGGGTGCTCCTCCCAGGTCGAAGAGCACAGAATCTGTTGAAGATGTTGCAAAAGCCAAGCATCCCGATGTGAATCACAGTCCATCCGCCAATGGGGAAGCAAATATTAGCTCTAGAGCTGATCCAGCAGGGTTGGGTTCGAGACAACTAAAATTTGCTGTTAATGGAGACGAGTATGCCTCATCTGGGGCTTCCAAACATGGCGGGATTGGTTTGGGATGTAGGGATTCCTCAGGGAAAGAAACTCATAAAGATGTCGATGCTGCCACTAAGGATGATGCTACCTGCCCTGATGTTAAACCTCAGAAAGACCAAGAGATCATAAACGAGTCTGATAAAAGATCAGGAAGCGGAGATATGGAAGTTGATGAAAGAGTAGCCACTTCAAATGCACCATCTTCAAGTGGGGTAGAAAACACTAATGGTAAACTAGGAAGCGGAGATATGGAAGGTATTGTCCGAGTTGAATTTGAATTTCTTACTGGTGGTTATGTATTTTATTCAGCATAAGACATTGGCATACATTTCTTAACTTTATTTTTCAAGGTTCTCTTGGTATTCAACCAAGACCAAATGACTTCACCAAGATACATCATGGGGTAGATAACACAGATATTGAACGTTCAACTCAGGTACTGTACTCAGTTTCCGTTCTTAGCACATGTTCTCTGTCTTGGATCTGCTTTTTTCAATTTATATCAATGGTCTTGGTGTCTTCTCAGGGTGGAGACGTTGGCAAATCAATGGTTTTAGCAAATGGAATATTATCGGATGCTTCTAAAGTCGATAGGAATTATAATGAATTTATTGGCCCATCCAAAGTTGAGAAGGAAGAAGGTGAATTGTCACCTAATGGTGATTTCGAGGACAATTTTGGTGTTTATGGAGATCTAGGTGTGAAGTCCACCCCCATAGAGCAGTCAGCTGAGGCTGAAGGAGAAAATGATGAAGATGCTGATGACGTGGATAGTGACAATGCTTCTGAGGCTGGTGAGGTTGCATCAGGAACAGAATCTGGTGGTGATGAATGCTCACAGGACGAGAATGGAGGGGAGGAAGATGGTGGACATGATGAAGTTGATGGTAAGGCTGAGAGTGAAGGAGAAGCGGAGGGAATGGACTCACATCTTGCAGAAGGAGATGGTGGTTTGCTTCCATTGTCAGAACGCGTTCTTTTGTCTGTCAAACCTCTTTCCAAGCATGTAGCTTCGATATTGCTCGATGAGAGAAAAAAAGATTCAAGGGTTTTCTATGGGAATGACGACTTTTATGTGCTTTTGAGGCTTCACCAGGTATGTGCATCATTAATTATGATTACTTGTTCAAATTTGTCTGATAATTCTTTTACTTGCAAGATATGTTGCCTCTAGATGTGATTTTATGTGCATTTTCCAGATCCTGTATGAGAGAATTTCGTCAGCTAAAACGAAATGCGCCGGCTGTGAGATGAAATGGAAAAATTCGAAGGATTCCAGCTCACCTGATCCTTATGCAAGGTACCTTCGCGTCATTTATATGCAAATACCATATATATTTTACTATTATCTATTCAATTAAAAAATTTCTTTTTATTCCTATGTCTTAGCTGTACCTTCCTCTGTTTGCCGTACAGATTTTTGAGTGCACTGTATAGTTTGCTTGATGGATCAGCTGATAATACCAAGTTTGAAGATGAATGCAGAGCTATTCTCGGAAATCAATCATATGTGTTATTCACGTTGGACAAACTGGTTTACAAATTGGTTAAACAGGTTCATGCAGACATCAATGGTTTTAAATTTTGGATATTTTGAGCTTTATCCTGTATTTTTCTTGTGATATTCTGACTTTTATCTGTCGCAGCTCCAAGCTGTCGTAGCTGATGACATGGACAATAAGCTTCTTCAGTTGCATGAATACGAGAAGCTCCGGAAACCTGGAAAGCTTGTGGACTCAGTCTATTACGAAAATGCCCGGGTTCTTCTTCATGAAGAAAATATTTACCGGTTGGAATGTGTGAGACCCCTGATCTCATACCCATATTTTTTTTTGTCTTAGCTGAGCAATTGCAGTCATTTTATTGATGCTGAAAACTTAGTACGTTGTCTAATTCATCTGCAGTCATCATTGCCACCTCGTCTGTCCATCCAGCTTATGGACAACATAATTGAAAAGCCAGAGGCATATGCAGTTTCTATGGATCCCGCTTTTGCCAGCTATATGCAAAATGAGTTCCTCTCTGTTTCATCCGGGAAAAAGGAACAACGTGACATTGTGTTGCGAAGGTATAAAAACCCTTAAAAAGGAATTATAGTGATTTACTTTGCCTCTTAAGCGAATAAAGTAATGGTTCCAAAAAGTGCATATGTATTAACAGTGCGAGATAGTTAACCAATCTGTTGGCTGACTTTGGCAGAAACAAGAACAGATATGCTGGTGTGGATGATCTTTCTGCGTTTTGCGAGGCCATGGATGGTGCTGAAGTCATAAATGGCCTCGAGTGCAAGATCTCATGCTCTTCATACAAGGTAATGATCTCGGTCTTTATTTAAATTTTGGGTGGGAAACGTGATACTCCAGCCAAACCATGATCCAAATATGGATTAGACCGTGGCTTGGGCATCCGATTACGAAGGATCAGATTCTTTAATATCGACATTGTTGGATTCTATCCAAATCTGGATATGTAAAATTGTAAACCAATCTGTAATTTTTTCCCCCTGTCCATTCACCGGTTCTTCCATCTGTCATGTTCTTGTAGATTTCGTATGTATTGGACACGGAAGATTTCTTCCACAGGAGGAAAAAGAGGCGAAACTCGCCTCAGGGGAATGACCGGGATAGAGTGGAAAGATTCCACAGGTTCCTCACAGCCTCAAGATGACAAACAAAAGCTCCATTTGTCGGGGGGGTTTCCTCTCTTGTTTCACACACAACAAAGGTAACTCTCTCAGTGCTTCTCAGTCTCACTTGCCTTGAGACAGGCAGATATACAGCTGGGTAAAGTGTATGTGTACGTCTTGTATTGGTCTGAGGTTAAAATGTTACGTGTGTACGTAAGAGGTGGTTTGTAAATATTTAGAGGGCACATCATAATAGACAGAACAGGAGTAGGTTTGTTCTTGTTCTTATACATGTTTGGTCCTTGTTATTTTCTTTTGAGAAATTGTATAAAATATTATATTATTATTATCAAGGATGGAACTTTCTGATTTTAACCCAGTTAACTCGGCTCTGGAGTTTGTCTTCTCTTCTGTTGTACTACATTACGCGCTTTAATCGCGCGTGGAGTCATGTCTTGGTGTATTTACAGGCGCCACCACGTTCCTACTCCTCTGTCCGATCTCCATTGGGCCTTTAATGGGCTTACAGTTGGCCTTTGTCAAGGTTACTAATTGATTTTGGGTGGGGTTTAGGGCCCACTGTATTAACAAACGTTTTAGCCCAAAACTTTAACTTACAAAACAAAAACGAACAATTTTAACTAATAGGCAGGTAAGTGAGACTCACTCAGCAATCCTTTGATAGGCTTCCGAAATTGCCCTTTATGGCTTCCCTCCCTCACCGCCGGCGCCTCGTAACATCGAACAATCCTCTGGGCTCATCCTCGACAGGAAACATCTCCCAACAACTCTTTCTTGATCTTCCTCGAAATCTCCGATATCTGCAGAGTTTACTTGTGAAACAAGATACAGAAAACCCTAAAAGATCTGAAAGAGATGGTTCAAATAGAAGCTTGTTGTTACATCTGGGTTGTCTTGGAGAATCCGAGGATGTTGTTGCAACGTCCAAAGTGTTTTCTGGAGCATTCCCACCAGCAAATCCACTTGATCTCCCAGTAGATCAACCTATACATTGCATCAAACTAACAATTTTTCATCGAGGGTGGAAATTTTATCAACAATCTTTCATAAATTCTTTTGGGTAAATCGTTAATCTGCTCAAGAAGAAACCTCAGCTTCTGCCTTTCTGAGATTCTCACACCTCAGAGTGAAAGCCCTTCTGTAAACCGATTCTTTCTCTCTTAATGAACCTATGCAATCGATCGTCTTCATCTCTAATTCTTTCAACCTGCAGAATAGCAGTAATCTGCAAAAAGATCATAAATTCTCTTCAGAAATGGAGGAATGACATCGAACAACTGACCTGAAAGTCACCATCCTTAACTTTTCTTGAACCTTAGACCCGAAATCCTCCGAGACTTGCGTCATTTTTCTGCAACACTGAACTAAACCACGGGCTCTGCTCCTTTCCTCCTCAATCATCCTTTCGCTTCTTGATTCGTATCGTTCATGTATTTCGCTTACATGGTTATTTGCATCTTCTGAAACTTGTTTCAGAATCTCTTGTGTCAGAATCCCATCTATCTCTTGTCTGAGTTCTTCATCTCTGCAACGACTTTCAGTAACTCTGTCCCATTCCCTCAGCATTTCCTTGAAAACAACTCCATTCACATCTTCTTTTAAGCTGCTCTCTAAACAATCTGCACAATTTCTTGAGGCATTGTCTAAAACCAGTCTGCATATATCTTCCCTCATCTCAAATTTGATCTTTCCACTCTCAATCTCCTCTTCTCCGTTGTTTATGATTTCGTCGATAATATTTCCGTGCAGAACTTCTGCTATTAGATTCCAAATGCCATAAGCTTGCAAGTCCGTGCAAAACCCATTCATGAGACCTTTGAAAAGTGTCAAGTAAGTATCTTCCAAGATCATCGCCATTGTCTCTGCATCTTCCTTGTCTTCACACGGAGTTCTAATGGCGGTCGCTTCATCTGAAACAGTTCCTCTGTGCATTTTCAGCCAGACATCATCTAAACTATCTCTGACTACTACTTCATGATCATTGTCAGTTCCAGATGCCTTTCTCTCTGAATAAGTATTCATCAAAATCTTAGCTTTATCATCATCATCATCATCCCACAGATTTTGATTCAGTTTTGTGCTGAAGGCAAGTAGTAAAGTGTCTAGTCTCGTGATGATATCGTCTATAACCCGCTTCGAGCTATCATTGTTCTTCTGCCGTTTAGTAATAAGCTCTGGTTTCAGTGGAACGAGCTCTTCGCTTTTTTTCCTAATGATGGATTCATGGTTCTTTATCAACTTTGCTACATAGTTGCCTCCATCTTCCTCAGCCTCTGCATCTTCTTCTTCTTCTTCTTCTTCTTCATCTTTATTACCATTATTATTATCAGAATCATCATCTAATGAAGTTCTTGCTGCAGATCTCGGAGACCTACTCGTGCTCTCGTTCTGAATGGCGAAACACTCCACCTCCCTACGTATTGAAGAGATCTGAACAGTGAAGTCTGATATAAAGTCTCTGAATACGACAGAGGCTTCCCTCTCTAGCTTCTTTCTTTCCTCTTCGAAGTCGTTCTTGCAATTCTCCATGAAACCCTTAATCAGTATAGCCTCAGTATCTTTCTCTATCGACCATCTCCATGTCTGCTCTATCGGCCTCAACTCAAATAAGAAAATGGCATTGTGCATTTTGCTGAAAGCAAGATCCATTGTGCCTTTCAACACGTCGATATCTATACCCATCTTCTCGATCTTGTTGTTATCGATCCTGGGATTCGTTTTCTCTTCTTCTTCGTCGAGCGAACCGTATTCCGGTTCGACCTTTTGCCTGATGTGCATCACTTGCTGATCTACCAGATTCTTCAACTCGGAGAATTCGACCTCTTTGCTGCTATTGATGAATTCTTCGAGTTCCTCGCTCCTCTTTCTCTCAAGATTCTCCTGCAAATGAACCAACTCGGTTTCTTTACACTCAAGAACCTGTTTCAGCTTCTGCTCATTCTCGGACATCTCCAGAAAGGCTCTGTCTTTCTCAAGAATGGCCAGTTCGGTTTCTAAGAGACGGCGATTAAGCCTGTCTCTGATCTCTCTGAGGTCGTAAAGCTCTTCCTTGTGGTTACTCTCGAGGACCGAATTGTCGGCTTCTTGTTGGACGAAGCTGAGACAGCTGTCGAGTTGCATCACGGCGAACTCGTAGAACACGGATATGGCGTTGAGACGGAGCAGAACACTCGGCCCTGTTTTGATCTTCTCGTGGGCTCTGTCCATTGCTTGTTGCACAAGCAACATCATCGTCGAGTCTGCAACCGAGAATCTGAACTTCTCTTCCACGTCCTTTATCAGATCCTCCATTTCTTCTCTTTGCTTTTGCGAATGGATCCGAGGAAAAATAACCGTGCTTTCACATTTCTTTTAACACTTTCCCTTAACCAAAAGGATGATGGTCTAAACTGGCCCTGTTCTCAAGGATCTGGTTCGCAGGATTATCGGGAACGTCCTTTGTCTGTCATCAGAAAGGATGTATTGGGCATTGATCGTTTACTGTTCAGCAAGTTATATTTAGCCATACGGAAACTGTGAACAAAAAGAGCGTTAGCGGAGACCGGTGGTATCGCATCGGTTCTTGAGCCACCAATCCAAAACCCAATAGACATCATTCTCTGACTCTCCGACGAGCCAGGGACAGATCAGGAACCGCATGATCTCGTAGGCAGTTGCGGCCAGTGGCCTCCGAGGACGGAGCTTCTTCTTCCTCACGGTTCCTTGGAGGAGGGCCGGAGGTGATTTGGCTCGGGGAAGCCATGGACGACGGATGGAGCCGAGGGCTTAATGAATAGTGAAGTTAGGCTTTTATTATACGAATGAGCCAACATAACACTCGTGGGATTAAACATCATAATCCTGGTCTTCTTTTAATAGTTTGCAGTCATATTCTGGGATTTAAGAGAACGTCACCAGTGAAGACAGAAACATGGGAGCAAATCCTTTAACTTCCATCTACTTTCTCCCCTTTTCTAAGGGCAATTTAAATGCATAAACCTAGAAAAAACATGAAATGGAAAAGAACAAAAACACTATTGCCGCCTGAAGATGATGCCCTATTCCTTACCACATAGAGCTTTGTTGATTATTACATTCTCCTATGATTTCTTTCTGGCTATAAAATTCTACTATAATGTTCATATAAACTATAACTACAAGAACTATATAAGTTTGGGAGAGAAGATTATGAAAATTGACGATTTGATTTAAGAGATTATAAATTAAAATTGGGAGAGCAAAGGAAAAGGGAGAATATACATTGTGTGGTCCTCTCCATTGGCGGACGGTGTGATGATTTACAGCAACCCAACAGCACAGCTGAGATGCAATCTATTCTCCAACCCTCTTAGATGGTGTCCCATTAGCATACACCTGAAACCACGTAGAACCAAATTAATAACACATAACCGCAATCGAATCGAATTCGATATAAAACCAGAATGGTTATGATTTCTCTGAACTCGAACCGAACCGAGTAAAAATAATAACCGGAAAAAACAAAAAAAAAATCTTTGAAATTTGAATATTTTTATCAATAAGAACCGAATTCGATACAAAAAACGAATGGTTAGATTTTTCTAAAACCAAAATAACCAAACCCAAATATATAGAACCGAAACCCGAAATGACTATCCCTAGCAGAAACTATTATAGATTCCATTTGGATCCAGCTTATATTGATATAGTTTTTTCCTTTTAATGTAGCAGCAGACAATTTGAGATACAGTGTGTAGTCAATGAAACCTCAGCCTTACCAAAATCTTCCAATGTTGTAAGCATTCAGAGAAGCAATAATTCGACCACCAACCAAAAGTGTTAAGATTGGTAAGAACCTGAAACTTACCAGAAAAGGAGCTTTGCAAGATAATCCCGGGATGTGCCTACTGTTCTACAAATTTCAGAACCACCTTCTTGATTGCCCTCCGATGTCCTTACGGTAGGATCTCTTACAAAATCTGAAGTAGTTTTCTCTTCAAACGTCTTCTGCAATACATTTTGGACAAGTTGGTTTATGATCTCCTCCACCTCTGGAGATGATGGTCGAGATAATTCAGTCACCTACCAACATGAATTTAGTCATCAGATGTTACGTTACAGAGGAATTTTGAAGATGAAGATGTTGAAAACAAATATCAAGGGAACCTCAAAGTTCAATACCATCTCAGGATCTAACGAGCGTAAATACTCCAGCAAGTCATTTTTGTTTCCCTTCTCAGGTTCTATCTGTAGTGTTTTCTTCTTTTGGGCATCTAGTTCCTGAAAAAAAAACGTATAAACACAAGATCAAAACTCAAAGTATGAGAAACCACCCATCAATTACTAACACAGAAACAGATATCTGAATCAACCCAAGTCACAGGAACCAAAAACCATGCAGAAATAGGCTACTGAAGACAAACGGCTTGCAAAAAGCGACACGTTATGATGAAAAGAACAACAACTATCAAGAATTTTACTTCCAAAAGTCTGCCCGCACTGCAAAATTCTTTATCAAACAGAGATTACTTATATTGCTCCAAAGTACACAAGATTCTAGCATCAATCCATTGTTCACCCACACCAAGACAACACGTTAGCTTACGAAACAAAACATGGATCTGACATTACCTCCTTCATGCTAAATAACTCAGACTGCAGTTGTTGGATATAATTCAACGCTTCAGGTGGCAAACCTCCCAGCACCTGAGGACTCATCCTTTCCGATTCCTCAGAACAATTCCCTAATTCCTCATTCTCTCCCTTCTCTGAACCAAATCTACCATTCTCCTTCGAAGATTCTTCTTCCTTCTGCCTATTATATACCGGTATATCCAAATTCCTCGTCAAGGATATACGATACTCCGCATTCCACAAGGTATACCTAGAACCACGGAACGAAAACCACCGAAACGTAAGAAGCGAATCCCAATTTACGTAGCGCAGACGGAGATTATTCGAATTAGCCGATATGAACGAGAAATCAGGCAGAGTGACCGAAATTTACCCGGCGATGATCGAGGAAATAAGAAGGCGACGAAGAGGCTGCTCATGGACGGCGACGGAGACGGAGAACTGATCAGAGGGAAGGAGTCCGAGCATAGAAGATATCGTCTGCTTCATCGAGTCCTTAGCCGAATCCGAAAGGCCTTTGGAGATAACGGACGTGTCAAGCGGCTCGGTCCGGGTCATCATGTTGGCGATCACAGCAAAACCTCTGTCCAACTTCGACCGGCGCGTGGAGACATAGGAGTCGTCGGAGGAGACTCCGCCGCCGCTGAGACAGCAGATGGCGGCGGAGGAAACCCCGCGGATTGGGAGCCAGCGAGGAGAAGGCGGAGGCAGCGGCCGTGGAGAGTAAAGGATGGGTTTCTTGTGAGAAAGGTTGGTGACACGAGAGAGCGCGAAGGCTCGAGCTGATGCGGCCGCCATAAACGAGCGTCTCGAGACCCGAGCTCCGTCTTCCTCTCCCCCTCTCTCTAACCACTGTGTGGCTGCGTGATGCGGAAGAATTTCATATTTATTCATATGGAAACATTTTAATGAATATATCATTTATTTATTTATTATGATTTTTCTTGTGGGTTTTGTAGCCCACTAATTCTAGATTCTGGTCTCTTCTGTTTGTGTTTGCGAGCGAGAGGGCGACGGCAATCTAACGGAAGAAACTTTCATTTAACGGACTTGTTGGTGAAGGTCAGCGTCCAAATCACTACAGAAACTAGATTCTGTTTTTTCCGCTCCTTACACTTAATTGAAGAAAACCTAACATTTTAATAATTTAATATTGAAAAAAAAAACATTTTCCTGGAATATTTTTAATGCTTATCATTTGTCATTTTATTATGAAATTTCCCCTGATTTTCATTCCGCCCACTAATTCTTAATAAATGAGTAACTTGCAGGGATCTCGAGGAGAATATTTGATTTATATTTGACTCCCATGATTCGAGTTTATTGAAATACAAAAGATGAGGATAACATTTACCAAAGAAAGATTTATGCGGTTCGTGTCTAGAGAGAATAAAATACCAAGATGTTCCAAATCAAAGCATGAAAGGGGAAAAAAAACGAAACCGGTCTGGTCCGTAAAGAAAAATTATTCAGTTGAAGTTGCTTACAAAAAGGTAAGAACATTGAGAGAGATGATAACCAAACTATGGCTCGACAACACTCACTTGCTGCCATTCGCCATCAGCTTCTTTCCACAAGGTCACGTTGCTGTCCCCGTCCGAGACTGCCAACAAGTTGCCCGTCAACGACCACGACACTCCCCACACCGGTGTCTTAAAATCCTTCATAACCTTAACTTCCCATTTCTCACCTTCCTTCCCCACCGTCCATATCACCACCGTCCCGTCTTGTGAAGCACTTGCTATTGTTGATTTCGACAGACCCAAGTTCGGTGCCCATGCCACGTCCCGGACCCAGTCACTGTGCATCTGTAGAGCCGGGAAGCAGTCCTTCTCCCACGAACCATTGTGGAGTTTCCACACTTTCACGGTGCTGTCCCAAC
Source organism: Tarenaya hassleriana (assembly GCF_000463585.1). Classification (NCBI taxonomy): domain Eukaryota; kingdom Viridiplantae; phylum Streptophyta; class Magnoliopsida; order Brassicales; family Cleomaceae; genus Tarenaya; species Tarenaya hassleriana. The sequence continues at coordinate 859,677 of NW_010966665.1, forward strand.
CGCCAGAGGCTAGCTTGTGAGCCGGCTCGAGCAGACCAGAGCCAACCAGGGCACCTGGGCTGGTGGCCGGTGCCCACGAGACTGAAGTGACGCCAACTGGGTGGGCTTGGTCTATCCTAGCTGTGTCCCAACCACCATCAGCCCTGGCGGTGAAAACTGATATGTTTCCATCGGATGACCCACATGCCAAGGAGAGTCCAAGTTCATGGGGTGCCCATGATATAGAGTTCACCGACGACTTATGCTCAGTGAAGACATGAGCCTGCGTCCATTCATTTTGGTTATCTTCCTTCCAGATTATGACTTGGCCATCGTATGAACATGAAGCCAGGATTGAACCAAACTTTGGGTGCGCCCAAGCCACCTGCCAAACAGGGCCTCTGTGCCCGGTCAAGGTAGCTAGGTGTTGTGATCCGGCACTGTTCCCTACGCCAGTTATCTTGATCGTGCAGTCAGACGAGGCAGTTGCTACACGCTTTCCATAGTAATCCATCTGCACATCATGGACCATGTCCTCATGACCCGTTTCAATCTTTTGGGCAGGCATGTTTCAAGAGTGCTTTCCCCTGCGAGAAAAGTACATTGCGTGATTATGGATTTAGAACTTATATGATCTAACTATAAGGCTCATAAAAAAAGATAGGCCACGGAGCATATAACTAAGTTATCTTTCTTCAAACATACACAAGCTGATACAAACATCATCGTTTAATGATTAAAGAATGGTTGAGCAGACATTAACGACCGGAAGCAAGAGGTAATATATGGAAACATAATTACAAACATGGCTTTGTAAAATCACACCACCAGTACTACCCTCGAAGTCTATGATCCGCTTTTCTTTGATTTCGTTGATAAGACATTGTGGTAAGAGGATGCTCACATGTGCAATACCCAAAAAAAAATGCTGGAAAGCTCTTTCTAAAACTCTGAATTCTCCCTGGACAACAAATTTAGAATTCAGTAACTTTTCAGAATCCATTCAACTCGAAAGTGGAATAAGATACCAAAATATATGTCCACAATAAAAAAATTGAAGCAAACCAGTGACCCTCAAAGATCCACTTCTCTCATAGAACTGGTAGTCAATAAGAATGAACATATTAGAACTTAAAAACCCTAGAAATCAAGGGTAAAGTTGCCAAAATTGCAATTTGCAATCTTCTACGACAAAATTCATCAAACAAATCCACAGATCTCAACAATTTTCTGTCGGAGACCAGTAATTACTAATTGTTTTACTGTCATGGCTAAAATTCGACCCTGACCACTGATCACACCCGCACAAAAACACATGATGTAATGGTTCGTTAACAGATATCTCACAGCAGCCATGGATTACATTACTACCATCGAAACAAATCGAGCTCGGATGTTCGATTAACCGGTATCTACAAGAAATTCGGTGGGCACACACCTATCAAAACCGCAACGACTAGACCCTCGTAGACGACAGCAAAGCACATGAATCAGATTCAATATGCTGCGAAGTTCGAAATCCAACAAAAGATCTCACAGGAAAATCCAAGAGATTCAAAATCATGCCTCTAACATAAAAGTCGAAGAGATTATCGCATACCGTGAGCGAGAGACACAGATCTACGTGATCAAAATTGCCGCGGCAAGACGAAGACGAACAAACGAATGTGGACGATCAGAAATCAAGCTGCGGTGGATCAGGAGCGACAAACGAAGGAAGAAGAGTATCCGTCTGTTTTGCACGAGCAAAACGCCTATACACAGAGCAGGATCTAGGCGAAAGGATTGTTTGGAAATGGAGTTGATGTAAACCTTACCCACGATAAGCATATGTTTACTTGGGATATGAAATTAATATAAACCTGAAAACGAATCCAAACGGGGAAAATAAAATAAGTTCAATTCAAAAAAAAAAGTAATTAACGGATATAAATAAGATTTGGAAGTTATTTTATGAAAAAATCAATAGATTAGTGCGCTTTGAATGGAAATGGCTTTTATTTTGGATTTTTTGTTTTAGTTTTTGAATTTTGGTTTTTAATTTTTAGTTTTTGACTTTTAGATTTTATAATATTTCAAAACTCAAAAAAAGTAGCTCTTGTTTTTTCATTGTTTTTTTCACTAAAATGGTTTTCCAAATTTTTAGAAAAAGTAATTTTGTAAAAACTTGAATGATATTTTTTTTTGTTTTTAGATTTTAAAAACTCCAAAAACTCACGCCAACCTAAAATTTATTTATTTATAAACGAATTGTTGAACTTTTCTTTGATTTCCCACATCTCCATTAAGGAACCATATTCCCAATAAGAGATATGGCACATGAACTTTGACAAAAAGAAATTAACAACGGGTAAAAGGAATACACAAGAAACCAAAGGGATTCAACCCTTTTTTCTTCTCACCTGTTAAAAATATATTTCGAAGCCAATTTGGAGGATACAAATAACAGAAAAAGATGCCTAAATGCTTTAGATCAAACACTCTGCACAATGATTCAGACAAGAACCTCATCTTCGTCTTCGAAACTCAGATTCAGCGTATGTAACTTGAAGCCTGCCCCTTGTATGACCTCCACCAAGCTCGATGCCACCCCTGTTGCCTGAACTGTCGTCTCCTTTTTCAGCTGCAGTCCCAGAAGACAGACCCATCATTTTTCTTTTTACATCGATCCAGATTTGGACCATAGTTCATACCAAACTACAGAGTAATGCACGTATACATTCACCAATGTAATCACACTCGCGTTTCCTCGCAGAGCAGATCTTGAACTTATCAAAGGTTATCCATTTCAATCCCGGCTTCAAAGGTTTGTTCGTACATATCGGCTAACACATATATATCGGCATCGCGACTAATCGAAGAAGGACATGGCTTCAAACTGTGCGGGGTATAACACAAAAGAAGGTCGTCTCCTAAAGTACGAAAGAATGTCACCCTCATCATAATACCTAGGCTTACAATTAAACTTGGGTTTCAGAATGCTTTTTTTTTTCCTTTTTTCAGGATCGTTTCGGTAATTTTCCCTGTATATGTGTAATGTTGGTGTCGTGCTCATGTGTAAAAAAACGCAATAGCGACACAGAAACATTTAAGATAAACATACCTCAACAGTGGCAATACCCTCGGTCACTTGGACCTTCAAGTTTGAAACTCCTTCGATACCCTGAAGGAAGAAATCGGAAATACTTCATCATTTCTAGAAGTAAAAATAAAAGCAAAAAAAAAACTTTTGGTTAAAGAGAAATTCAGATTACAGCATCTGATAATACCCAGGAAAGAGTTCACAGAACATAACAAGTTATCAGTAGATTCAATGAAATCACACATACATATTCCATACATTAAGCAAAAACTGAATAGAAACCAAGAAAGAGATTCCAGACAGGTTCCATAGTTTATATACTAGTTAAGAAGCTCCAGAGAACAAGCCACAGAAACAGAAATTTGAGCGTAGTGTCATTACCTCTACGGCCCTCGTGACATTAGGGATTGCTGTCTCGTTCAAAGTTCCGTCAGCCTTCAAAACAAAGCAGAAGACAACAATGGACAGAACAAACTCAGACCGGTAAGGGAAAGTACGAAAACCTTGGAGACATGGGTATGGGGAGATCTTCCAAGCAGGCATTAGACTTATTAAACCAACTACTTCCAGAAACGGAGTAAACAACACTAAACATTGAGGTCGCTGAAGAAAGACGGAATCTCAATTTATGAAGAAGCCCTGAAACTGTCCTCCTTCTGGGTAACTCGTTCATAGTACCTGACCCATAACATCATCTATACGCAAAACAACTCATTGAATGGAGATACTAACATAAACAGATGAGAAGCTAGATTACCATCTTGAGAGAACTGAAATCATTGAATGTGATCAGAGGCAATCTTGCACAAGCAACTCGTTTTTCGGATAAAGAATCAACAATTCTGCAAACGGAGTACAGAAAACGTACCTGAAAAAACATGGTGAGCGAGTCCGAAGGTGAGACAGGGACGGACACGGTTTCTTGCTGCTGCTGCTGCGGTTGCTCTTCCTCTGCAATTGCAACCCCTTCTCCTCCTTCTTCAACCGACCTCATCTTCCCCATCCGACGGCGGTTCTGTCTCTGAAAATTATCAACACTGCAAATTTTGAAATCTCCGGTGGTTCTGGTCCGAAAGCCGAGGTTTTTTGGCAAAGGAAGAAGATGGGTCGACGAAAGACTAGGGCTTCTCACTCTGCAGAACGACTGCAAGGTAGAAGAAACTGCAGTAGACGCCATTCTGCATAAAGATTAGGGCTTCTCTGCCGGAGGTTCTGAGTAGCAAAAGAGGGATAGGGTTTCGAGGATTCTATTATGTCGTCCTCGCAATGGTTCGGAATTTTTTTCTCCGCATTATCCATTTGGGCAGTGGCACTTCTCTTTCTTTTCCGGGGAGTGGTGATCATGTTAAAAGACATAAATACCCCTTACAAATTTTCCTGTCTAACCAGAAGACAATAACTGGGCTTTCGCGGGGAATAGCCCAATCACGTGGGGAAGGTGCAGAAAACAGCGTGTCGTTCTATGTCATACTAATTGACTGCATGCCGTTTATTAGGTTTAAACGAAGATAATATTAGTATTTACAAATTTGACCCAGAAGTTAACGGATTCTCAAATTCGATCCTATACTTTCACGAACGTCAAATTTTCCCCACACGAGAGCAACAACACAATATGTTTTTATTAAAAGTTTCTTCATAATGGAAAACAGACACGACCAAATACATCAAATGGGATTATACCAAAAAGCACACGATGAAAAACAAGGTTCCAACAATATGATAACGAATAGTTATATCGATTTTTATTTATCGGATTAGGCCGGAATGCGGAGGTAGAGGGGGATAGGGTTTTCCTTCACAGGTGGTGAATCCCATACCGAAAAGGCACTCTCAGAATTCATCCACTTATCGGTCATGTCCGAGTAATGACGGTCCAAAACATCCTTTAGACTCTCCGTAGTATTCACCCATTCGAACCCTTTCTTGGTGTATGTCTCCTCGTTGAAGTTGCTCGTAAAGAATCTATCAGCTTCCAACCTCCTGAAATTACAAAAAAAAAAGTAGTATTATAACAAAATAAATAATTGTTTCCATTTATAATAGAGTTTTATAAATAATAATAATAATAATAATAATAATATCCAACGGGTTTAAAGATAATGTAAGACGAGACTGAATCAGTGGGATTAATGAGTACCTTGTGGCCATGAGGAGGAAAATGACAAAAGCGGTCTCGCTAATAGCGAAGCCTTTGATTTTTTTCTCTGCCATAAGGCCCACCATAATATCAAGCTCCTCCACATCACCACCGTACACGTCATCAAGCACCTCTATGGCTTCCTTGTCGTCCGTCAGATCTTCCCACTTCGAGATCGGAATCAGAAACAATGCCCTCCTGAAGTCGTTGTAACGTGCGACGCTCCTCTCCCTGTCCCTATAGACTAAAACACCCCCACACACACGTGATACATAACCATATATCAGGAAAATAAGGGCATTATAGTCATTATATACATGTTTACTTTTGCCCTAGGAGTTTCACGCATATTATTTCTATATATAAATTAACCTAAATGCACATATTTATAATTATATGGTGTATGTATAGGAAGAGCTTACTCTCGAGGGCGGCGAGGTCGACATGGTCGGGACGATCACGGCCGTCGGGGTCTTGAGGAACAAGATCACGGAGCCATTCGGGATAATTCCAGAGCTCGAGGGCCCCACATGCCTGGTGGCCCATTGACACCATCAGGTTTGTGAACCCTATTTCTGAAAGCGTCGTCTCTCCCTTTCGACCAATCAAATTCCCCATATTAACTCTGTAAAAAAAACAAACCCATTAGAACAATGAATGCCGTCACTAAAAAAAAGTAATATTAAATACGGATTTTTGAATGTATACGGTGTAATATACGTACGTGCTGGCCACGGGGAGAGATTTGTTGGTCCCGGGTTTGACTTTGGTGTCACGTAGAATAAGGTCGTCGGGTAAAAGAGGGTGCATTCTGTAAACACTTGTGAATTCTTCGGTTAGAGAATATGGAACTCCATGGTTTTGAGGCTTCTTTAGACCCACGAGTCCTCCTAAGACCGAACCCCCCACGTGTCCGAATGCATCTTTGAATTTTTTCCCTAATAACCCGTACCTGAAAATTTCGATATTATATGAATTATTTTTCAAATGGTTACATATTGATCTAATATATATATATATATCGCTAGGTGTCTGACCAGTTTGCACGCATCCCGGCGCGTAACATATCGGTCTTGAGAAGCTCGACGGTCCAATCAATGGTATGGATCTTAGCTATCACTGCCGACGTCACCAATCGCGCATGGCGATACAAATCTTCGTCTTCCAAATCAGGATATTCCTTCTGCAACATCACAAATTAAACAAACCCAATTTAGAGAGAGAGAGAAAAAGCTTGTGCCCGTGTTATAATTTAGCTGTGAAATCAAATATCAGACCTTGAGCGCGTCACAGACGGAGTTGTGCTCCATTACGAAAAGGGATTGCAGGACGGAGACGCCGGCCCAGCTGTTGCGAACGTCGCCGGAGACGGCTAAGCCGTCCTCTCCGACATGGAGGAGCCCTTTTTCCGACGATATCTTTAGTTTCCCGTCTTTGTACGTTCTCACTCTCTCCAACATCTTCGCATTGCTTCCATATATCACACTCGAATCCCTACACCATCATATCCATATATTATATCATATGCATGCTCTTGTTAATTATTCTATTCTATTCTATAGTTTGAACCTATACCGATTAGGGGATATATATGCTATAAAAACTCTAACAAATATTAGGTCACGTAATTTGTTTTTCTCTATGTCTATCGATCGATTTCTCTCGTAAATAACTCGGGTTTTCTTATGAAACGTTATACGTAGCATGTACGAACGAGTGGGTGTGACTGTACGTATATGCGCACGTATACGTACCTGAATGAATGTGTTAAGTGATGTGTAATGTATACGTACGTGCATGCATGATTGGACACACTTACCACCAAGGTGTACGGATATTAAGGGAACCGGTCTTGGTGTCGAAGAAACCGGTCGGCACTTCCTTTGTCTTGTAAAACCTAAAGGACTTTAATGGGCATTTGTTCGCTACTTCTCTTGGCGCCACCAGTTCGATCTGCATTTTTAAACCCAATTAGTCTATGTATTTACACAAATGATGCAATTTATTTAGGGCAATCCAACAAAACCTTTTCTTAAATAAGGAATATGTTATATATATATATATATATATACATGGTTATTACGATATATATATAGAATTCGGAGGACCACATGTTTTGGCGTTTTTTGCTGTTTTGTGTTTTCCTGTTTTTATCGTATTCTTCAATCTGTGTGGACATTAGGTCCCACCGTAAAATTAAAAAACAAAAAAGCATATTCTTCAATAAAAAATTGTATTAAAATGTGAACCGCGTGTCTACCATATGGTCCTACACACCTATTGAGGTGAAATTATGTAGGTAGGGGAAACCCGCAGTTATGTATACCCTACGTACGGAGATTTTTTTTTTTTTTTTGCTAAGATTGAAACCTATCCTACAATTTCGGATCGGGCATCGGACACCGCAACGCCTCTCAGCCCATGGTCCGGACGAGAACGGCATTAGGATAACATCGTGGACGTGAGAAATTAAAAATGTAGGACTGCAAAAATTTCACTATCAAATTAATTTTCTCTTCTTTTGTTAAAATTTAATTAATTTTCTCTTTTCCACAACGGGCCCTCGAACACTAGACTACTAGTCTCCAATCGAAAGTCTATGCGTAAAATTATATTTTTTTTTCTTAGTAAAAAGGGTTGATAACGAAAAATATTGTAAAAAGCAAAGGAACATATTAGCATCGACACTACAATGCATCAATCTAACACTAGAAAATTAAAAAACTAACGAATATCATAAATAAATAAATAACTATATAGTGGTGGGGAAAGGAAAAAATAATTATTTGATTTATAAAAATGACAAAAAAAATAAGTAATAAAATGTAACCTGGTGGGTGTCTTCCAAATGATCGATCCAGTCATGGATCATGAACTGAATCCACGACGTAGCGATAATATTGAATTGTTTTCCCGTGTCTATGAATTTTCTTCTTGCCAATAGCTTCGTGGCCACCACCATGGGATCTGGCTTCAACAACTTCAACCAAAAAAAAAAGTTACACATGGTCTTTATACATAAAACATAAACATATACATACATGCATACATATATATATATATATATATATATATAATCCAACTTGGATATTAATTAAAGTTATGAAAATGGATGAATTTTCATGGACTGGCTATCCAATGGCGATTATAATAATTGATCATTAACTAAGCCATACTTAAAACAAACTTCATGCAATATGCATATTAATTAAATAATAATATTACATGTGTTTCAAATATGTCACCTTCTTTTTCTGGTCATGAGCTGGACCGTTCCTTCCAAAGAAGCTGTTTTGACTACCGGCTCCTTCATTGAAGGGATCGTTGAACTTACCGTCGGCCGTCCGGTACGGATAATCGGAGGGATTGAACCGAATCCCGACAGGAGATTTACCCACGTTGATTAGGTTATATTCTTGGTGAAGATGTCTCCTTAGCCCTAAGTAGACCAATCCCAAGAACACCGGTAGCTTATGCCATGCCACCATCTTATCCACCGTATGCACTATCTGCATGTATATACACACGTATACATATATCAAAACAAATACACGCACGTACATAATATACTCAATATTACTATCAATCATATACATGACGGAATAGAATATAAAATTCCGAGCGTCTTGTTTTCATCTACTCTCAATCATGTATTGATCCCTGCGTGATAAAGTGGCATGTCTTGCTACCAAACTGATTTCAACATTTAAAAACTAAATAACGAAAGTCATCCACACTAAGCCGTTCTCTGCAACATAATATATAATGGATTTGAATATATATATATATATATATATACATATATCATCATCATCTTACACTCACGCATGTGTAATTCAATGTGAATATGATACTTACGAGGAACAGAAAGCGATCAATGAGGGTCATTCTAGAGAGAATTTCATGGAAATCTTTGTCGATGAATCGAAGCAGAAAATCAGAGAGGAAAGAGCTAATGGTTGTCATTTTGGAGTTTTTTTTGTTTTCAGTCTCTCTGATTATTTTCTTTGATGAGAAACAAAGCACCTTGAGTTACACGCCTATTTATAACCATTACGTAAGACGGGCGAGAAGAAAATTCAATTCACATTGGTATTAATAAGTTAAGTACGTAATATATGGTTGAATGAATTCTTAATAATATTAATATTATTTTTATTCCCACAAAAGCCACCGAGGGTATGATATTATTTCCTGCAAATGGGTTTTTTTTTTCTTTTATATTGTATAAATATTCAGGCAAATGGTTGAATGTACCCAAAAAAAAAAATACACAAACATATCCGAAATAACGTTGAAAAATGTTAATTTTAAAAAACTTAATATTTCTTATTTCATATTGGAGAAAAAAAGGATTGCCACGTCAATTTTCGTGTGAATTGTGAAAACCGGGTTTCATATAATTATCCGGACTTCAAAGAAATTCCACATCGATTAGGAAAACAAGGGCGCGAATTAGGTTAACCTATATTAGTTCCGTATATATAACGAGGGCCTAAATTTTGAGCCTGAAAAAAAAGACGTTAATCGATTATAGAGATTAGAATATTTTGTGAAGCTCATGTGTATATACACGAATACATGAGCAATTAAATATGTGGTCAAGAATATTCCGTACAATTATGATTTACGTGGAGACTATTAATTAGAACCGGTTTGCCGGATTGGTTTAGTATAACCGGATAGCAGATTGATTTGTCCGTATATGTATATGTATATACTTACGAGGAATAGAAGCCGATCAATGAGGGTCATTCTCGATACAATTTCATGGAAGTCTTTGTCGACGAACCGAAGCATAAGGGCAGAGATGAAAGAGCTAATGGCTTTCATTTTGATTTAATTGGAAAAGTTTATATGAATATATGCAATTTGATTCCACGTCTGGTATTTATAGGCAAATTAATTAATATGTGAGATATTTCATATAGAAAAGTTTTATTTTATTTTTATTACAACTATGACATATATATTTGCCATTGCCTACCACGAAGACTTTGATTACTATATGATTTGGTAAGAGCCATCGGGAATGTGTTTTATTCTTCTCTTTTGGCCACCCTATTTTACTATTCTTCTCTTCATTGGGTTTTTTTTTTGTTTGGTAAAGATTCTCTTTATTGGGTTGTTTTTTTTTCCCTTGCAAATGGGTCTTCTTTGCCCCGTCTATGTAAAACAAATGCACATGGGATAAGGGAACGGGCAAACATCATGTACGTACGTACGTACGTACGTATGTATGTATGTACGTATGTACGTACGTACGTATGTATGTATGTATGTACGTACGTATGTATGTTATCAATAGGGGATCTATATAATCTATAACCTTACAATCGAAAAACATTATATTTATATATGGTATATCATTCAGCATCGCCTTCCCATATTGGCGGCTTTCTCTGAATAAACGCATATATATATATATATATATATATATATATGTCGTGTGAAATTTCAAATACGGATACTAATAATAATAATATTGAATAAAATGGAATATATCTAGAAACTGTTTAGCTATTTTTATTTTCATTCGGAAACATCTAATCAAACTCTTGTGAATATGTTTGACTATACGAACTCTTATACAATCCGTGTGTATACATGCATCCTTACGTTATTGGTTTTCATCTATCACAATTCTACACGACTTTATATTTTCTTTTTTCCACGAGTAACTCGTTCTCGATTTCCATTATGCATTATGATATTAAATGTTTTTTTTTGGCAACCGATTATGATATTAAACGCTTGTTTTGCTCATGCATATTAAGTTCCAATTCTTCCATATCATTTTTCTTGAACTCTCGTCATACATTTTTTTCTATTTGTTTTTTTTTAACCGGATATCATGGATCGAGGTACAGACTAATTTTGAGAGCGAGAGCAAGTCATGTGATTAAAATTACATTTTTCTAACCAATTTAAGGTTCGAATTCGAGGCTGAATTTTCTATTTGAATTTATCTTCATCGAATCAGAATTTCCAGAAAAAAAATAATTGATATTTTTTTCCTATTAAAGTCGAACGTCTTTCCAAATTATTTTAAAAATATTTGGTTCTTTCTAAAATAGTTGTAATAAAATTCTACTTATTGTACGATGTTTGGCCTCACAAGTGGGGATATGTTAGAATAAAAAAGAATAAGGAAACAAATTGGAGAAGAAGACACGAAACTGAGGGAAAGACAAATCAAACATGAGAAAGAAGGGCGGCTCGTAGCAAAACCAAAAAAGATATTCTTAAATATCTAGACGTGACATTTAAATTGGAGAGAAAAAATTATTTATAGAAATATTATATTGCTAAGGAAATTCCTAAAAAAAATCATTCAATTTAGATATGACTATCAAATTCAACAAGAACTTTTAAAATATTTATATTCATATTGAATTTGATTTTTCTCTTCTAAAAAATTATTCAGAATTTGAATTTTTAACAAATCTTTATCGGAATCGAATTAATTTTGACACGTAGACAGAAAGAGAATAGAAAGAGAATATGTGGTGCTTACGTGACATGTACCTCGCCACATAGGATACACATCAGATTAATATTAAAAAATTGTAAAAAATTATAAAGAAATGTAAAAAATTGTAAAAACTATACAAAAAATTACAAAAAATGCAAAATTGTAAAAAATGTAAAGAAATTTTAAAAATTGTAAAAAACATTGCAAAAATTGTAAAAAATAAAACTTGTAAAAAATGTAATTTTGTTAAAAATTTAAATTTTGAATGATTTTTTTAAAAAAAAATTAAATTTAGTATGAATATAAATATTTTAAAAGTTCGTAATGAATTTGTTAGTTATCTCTAAATTATATGATTTTTAAAAAAAATTCCCTATTTCTAATCGGATAATGAGAATTCCTCGACATTTTTCTCTAAGTTTTATTGTAGGACTGACAATGAGGTCATACCCATAGATATATTTAAAAGCAATTAATTTAGTTATAAACTTTTATAAATTTTAATAAAAAACAAGCGTGTCCCGTCATTTAATGTGCTACCCCCTCCTATTAACTTCTTTGATTTTTTTCCGTGAGTCCCATTTTTCACTTTCTTTTTATTTATTTTTTTAGGTTACGCGTCATTTTTTTGTCTTTTTTATATCTGTTTTATATTTCATTGTCACTAGTAAAAAAAATTCCAGGGTCCGCCACTGAGTGCAGTCACAAATATTATGTAAATATCTTCTATTTTTATTTTCTTGTTGGTACCAATAAAATTACTTTAGAATCATCTATTTTCTTAGCAAGTTCCTAGTCTATTTCATTTTAGACGTTGTATAAGAGTTAAACACACAAAAATTAAAAAAATAATGATTTTTTCAAAATACCCTTATTTATTACATAGAAAATTATTATTTTTAAATATATATAATATTTAAGTATTATTAATTAGGGATAAATTTTAAAAAACATTAAAAGTTACATGAAAAATCCCAAAACGTCACTTATTTTGAAACAAAAATATTATTATAAAACGTCATCTAATATGAAACAGAGGGAGTATTTGTTAAAATGAGATCTTCTGAAAATTCATATATAATATAACCTAATAGATGAGAACCAATGGTAGTTGAAATATTTGGTAAATAAAATAAAAAATAAATATAGTTGTTTTTCTTCTACTATCACGAGATATTTTAAATATGTTTAAATATGAACCGACACTTTTAAACTTTTACGTTCATATTAATTTTTATTCGTTTTTGGGTCAATGCACTAAATGATGAAAAAACGATCCAAAGGATTGCTCCATTCCAAGACCTGACCTATGGAGATAATATAGTTGGGTTTTAAAATACAATGTTTGAATATTTTCATTAATTTCGAAAAATAACGCAAAATACTAAACCGGAATAACAAACAATTAAACCGGAAAATAACCAAAAATGACTAAACCGATCTTCATCTTCAACCTCCGTCTTCGTGTTTATACACTCAGACATGACTGAGAAATTCTTCTCCCTGATAGAAAACGCCAAATAAACGTGAAATATAAGGGAAAAAACCCATAATGCTGTCAGTGCACAGGGTATGGTTGCATCTGAATTGGGGAATCCGATGCAAAATTGAATCACTCAACGCGTTACATAACAATCCAAAATCATCTGTCTTCTCTCGTTGGGTCCACACTTGAATTGAATGGACCGTGGCAAAACGTTTTTTACGTTTCTGGATTGTTACGACGTTTTCTAGAACATTTATTCAATGGAACGCTTTAATATCTACATGTACAATTATTTTTTTGTTAAAATAAATCTCAATTGAAACTTGTATATCTTTTATTGTTTTGGTGTCGCTAACACGGGTCCAAATCTTTTTAGCTTTTTTAATCATTCTAACCATATTTTCAACTAGAAATTCAAAAAAGTGCACACAACTTGGCTATGTACTCAATTTTTTTTTGAAGACATGTAGAATAATTTTATAGATATAATCAAATTTTCATTTACAATTTTTTTTTTGAAAAAATCTAATCGTATCATATATAACCATTTTCACCTTCAACAAAATAAAAAGTTAAATATGACACTGTATATAAAAAAATTAATTATTAGAAATTTCATATATTCAAGAAATGATGGGCAGAAACGAAACATAAAACAATAAGATATTTGATAAAATTGGCATGGTTTTGAAGTGTTTCCTGTTGAATTGATGTAATTTTAATTCTGTTCCTTTTCCAAAATAACATTTTATTGGAAATAATTTCTTAAACATGGAAATTTTCCAAGTTAATCTATTTTTTAGGTGGCATAATCTTTCAGTAATATCCTATTTAGTCTTTTTTTTTTTTGTCATCACAAAGAGAATTCTTCCTATAAGTACCCTTCTTGCTTTCAGTCAACAAATTCATCTTCTAATTACGTTACCCTTTTGTTAAAGAAAGCTCATTAGGAAAAAGAAAAAAGAAAAAAAGAAGGAAAAGTTTATTTTTTACTCCGGGTAATGAAAATTTTCCAAATTTGAAAAGTCTTTCAAGTTGATATTCTCTTACGATATAAATAGTTTATAAACTTTTTTTTGAAATAAATATATATGAAAAGAAGACGAGACCTATCGAAATATATGGACAATGTTCGAAGAAATATGAAGAATATTTGACAATATTTTCGTAATATTAGATCTGATCTTATTTTTATATTTTAGTTATTTAATTGATTAATTAAAATATTTTAAGATTCGTATAATATTGTAATGCTTTATATTGAATAATGAGAAATGTAACAATTCTCTACTCGTATATCTCTTAAGAATTAAGACCACCGTTTTTTATTTCACAAATGCAGTAATTAATCCATAAAAAAACATAACTGACACCAATGCCGATAATTTGTATCTGTTGAATGTGTATGTATAAAGTATAATATATGTTGCGCAAAAAATATTATTTAATTGCTATAATTTTTTTTGAAATGATACTTTCAACACATAGCCCATTGCTTTTTCTTAAAATGTATAAATTTTGTATTTGCATAAATTATAACATAGTGAATTTTGTTGGTATAAGTAGTTCAAATTTCATTGCGTACATGGTAAATGATATAAGAAGAGGGTATGTATTGGTATACGTAGATAAGAAGTTTCAATTGCGTTACAAGTTATTGAAAAAACAAAGAAAAAACGATTTGTAGAAATACCTAATATATATAATTTACATTTTTAGAAAATTTTCTTCTCTATTAGTATTTTGGGAAATGATCTGAAATGAGAATGTGTTTGAATTGAAAAATGAAAATTATAAACTTAGCTCTAATAGATAATGACAAAAGTTTATGGGAAAAATTCAAACTACCACAATTGGACCATAGAAGAAAACAAAAAATACAGAGATATAGATCTGGGCCTAAAGGCCTTTTATCGCGTAGAAATATATTTCAAAATAAAATCATATTCTTAAATTTTGTTCCAACAATGTTAATTTATTTCTTAATTTCTAAAATTAAAAGTAGATAATAATGTGGACTTTTTGATAATTGCATCTCTTTAAGCTTATTCTCTAATATTATACTGATTGCATCTCTTAATTTCATAGAACCGATTAGAAATTGTCCGCTCTACCAAACTAAAACCAATCTGATTAGATCCTTAACCATCATAAACCGACCTGAGTTTCTCTAAGAAAAGTCTGTATCGATCCGGAACCGAGCTTGCCAACAAAAACCGATGCAAACCTGTACCGAACTATACAACATTGTGCAGGATCTAAATCGCACCAAACCGGGCTGAAACCGACTAAAACAAGTCTAAACCGAGTTGTGCTAGCCTAGCTCCTAAACCGATCTAAACTAGACCGAACTGGACTGACTTCTATCTGAACCGGATAAAACCGAAATTTTAAACGTAATTCCTTCTCTCCATCGGGCTCTCTCTCTCTCTCGGTCTGTTTTCGCTGGACAAGCCACGACAACTTCTCTCCGGCCGCTTTGGGCTTTGTCGTCGCGAGCTCTCGGACTTGGTCCAAAATTTCCTCTAACGACCGCCGCTACTCCTCGGAATTTCGATGATTTGATGGAAAGGGTGAAAACGTAGCAATAGCAACTGTAACGGGACCAGGCATAGTCTTCATCCGAACTTTGTCGGTTCATCGGGGCTCTCAGCATATTGTCAGGTAAATACTCTCTAAATAATGGTTAATGATTATGTAGAAAGGTAAACCATAGGGATGAAATTGTGGGCGGTGGTTAATGATTATGTAGGAAACACCAACTTTCTTTGCAAAATAGTTTATTGTCGAATGTGAGGAAATAGTTTATTGGGATTGAAATGGTTAACTTTTGATAAGTTCAAGATCTGCTCTGCGAGGAAACACGAGTGTGATTACATTGGTGAATCTATCTATACGTGCATTACTCTGTAAATTGGTATGAACTATGGTCCAAATCTGTCTTCTGGGACTGCAGCTGAAAAAGGAGACGACAGTTCAGGCAACAGGGGTGGCATCGAGCTTGGTGGAGGTCATACAAGGGGCAGGCTTCAAGTTACAGACGCTGAATCTGAGTTTCGAAGACGAAGATGAGGTTCTTGTCTGAATCATTGTGCAGAGTGTTTGATCTAAAGCATTTAGGCATCTTTTTCTGTTATTTGTATCCTCCAAATCGGCTTCGAAATATATTTTTAACAGGTGAGAAGAAAAAAGGGTTGAATTCCTTACCCGTTGTTATTTTTTTTTTTTGGTCAAAGTTCATGTGCCATATCTCTTATTGGGAATATGATTCCTTACTGGAGATGTGGGAAATCAAAGAAAAGTTCAACAATTCATTTATAAATAAATAAATTTTAGTATCGCGCTACTCTATTGATTTATCATAAAATAACTTCTAAATCTTATTTATATCCGTTAATTACTTTTTTTTTACCCGTTTGGATTCGTTTTCAGGTTTATATTAATTTCATATCCCAAGTAAACATATGCTTATCGTGGGTAAGGTTTACATCAACTCCATTTCCAAACAATCCTCTCGCCTAGATCCTGCTCTGTGTATAGGCGTTTTGCTCGTGCAAAACAGACGGATACTCTTCTTCCTTCGTTTCTCGCGCCTGATCCGCCGCAGCTTGATTTCTGATCGTCCACCTTCGTTTGTTCGTCTTCGTCTTGCCGCGGCAATTTTGATCACGTAGATCTGGGTCTCTCGCTCACGGTATGCGACAATCTCTTCGACTTTTATGTTAGAGGCAGGATTTTGAATCTCTTGGATTTTCCTGTGAGATCTTTTGTTGGATTTCGAACTTCGCAACATATTGAATCTGATTCATGTGCTTTGCTGTCGTCTACGAAGTCGTTGCGGTTTTGATAGGTGTGTGCCCACCGGATTTCTTGTAGATATATGTCAATTGAACATCCGAGCTCGATTTGTTTCGATGGTAGTATTGTAATCCATGTCTGCTGTGAGATATCTGTTAACGAACCATTAGAGCATGTGTTTTTGTGCTGGTGTGATCAGCTGTCAGGGTCGAATTTTAGCCATGACAGTAGAACAATTTGTAATTACTGGTCTCCGACAGAAAATTGTTGAGATCTGTGGATTTGCTTGATGAATTTTGTCGTAGAAGATTGCAAATTGCAATTTTGGCAACTTTACCCTTGATTTCTAGGGTTTTTTAAGTTCTAATATGTTTCATTCTTGTTCACTACCAGTTCTACGAGAGAAGTGGATCTTTGAGGGTCACTGGTTTGCTTCAATTTGTTTATTGTGGACATATATTTTGGTATCTTATTCCATTTCGAGTTGAATGGATTCTGAAAAGTTATATATATATATATATATGAAAAGCAGATGACACCACCATTCCACAATATTATTATTTCACAAATTTAGTAATTAATTCATAAAAAGCATTCCGATAATTTTATACATGTTGATTGTGTGTGTACATATAAAGTATATGTTGTGCAAATAATAATTTAATTGCTATAATTTTTGGAAATAATACTTTCAACATATAGCCCATTGTTTTTTTCTTAAAATATAGAAATTTTGTATTTGCATAAATTCTAACATAGTGAATTTTATTGGTATAAGTAGTTCAAATTTCATTGCGCATATGGTAAATGATATATAGGAAGATGATAGATATGTATTGGTTTACGTAGATAAGAAGCTCAGAATTCAATTGCGTCACGAGTCATTGAAAAAAAATAAAAGAAAAAACGATTTGTAGAAATACCTAATATATATAAATTTTATTTTTATAAATTTTCCTCTCTCTTAGTATTTTGGGAAATGAGAATGTGTTTGAATTGTAAAATAAAAATTGGACTTACGGCTCAAGAGGACATAGATATGGGCCTAAACCGAGCTGTACTAGCCCAAGTCCTAAACCGGTCTAAACTATACCGAATCGGACTAACTTCTATCTCAACCGGATAAACCGGAATTTTAAACCTAATTCCTTCTCTCTCGCTCTCTCTCGGTCTCTTCTCGCCGGTCAAGCCGCGACAGCTTCTCTCTGACCGCTTTGGGCTTCGTCGTCGCGACCTCTCGGAATCAGTCCGAAATTTCCTCTGACGATCGCCGCCGCTCCTCGGCGCCGAGAGGAATTTCGATGATTGGATGGAAAGGGTGAAAACGTAGCATTAGCAACTGTAACGGGACCAGGCATAGTTTTCATCCAAAGTTTGCCGGTTCATCGGCTCTCTCAGCGTATCGCCAGGTAAATACTCTCTAAATAATGGTTAATGGTTATGTGGGAAGGTAAACCATACGATAGGGGTGAAATTGTGGGCGGCGGTGGGTTTGCTTTGCGCTGGTCCCGAAACATGAGAGAAACCCTAAAGTATTGGTTCAGACTGCGATATTTGTATTCCTTGCCTATGTTGTGATTGTATCTTCTTTGATAATATGAAACTGCATCGAAACCCGTGTAATTTGTGATATGCTCAGTTCACCGCTTCCCCGCGTCACCTTCGAACTGCTCCCGTCGGCTTGGTTCAACCCTCGCGTTCCCATATTCTCGGACCGATACGTAGTCGGATAGTTCATATTTCGACAGATTTTAGATGCCCATAATATTTTTGCGGATGTGCCATGCTATATACACCTATATGCTGCGATGTGCTTTTTGGTGTGTCCTCCTCACCTGCATTTTTTTTGTAACTATTGTTTTCATTGTAAACGGCATTCATCTTTAGTGAGCTGAAAATGGCACTCTGTCAACTCCCAGCTTCGGGACACCACATTGGTCTTGCATCCATCGGAATGAGGACATTTTAGTCATTGACTCATTGCACTACTCGCACCGGCGTTTCTCAGTTTCCCTTTCTGTTTTTCCCGAACAAATTTGATGATAAAACACTGCTCATTCCCCCCTTTCGCTATCAGGACTTGGCTGAGAAGACCGATCCCTCTTGGCAGTCTCCGGGTCTAATCCTTCGTGGGGAGGTTTCTCACCGTACGAATGGATCCGCAGGCGCAGAATACTTCGTTGCAGCGGCTCCAAAATGTTGAAAAGGTTAGATTTTTTGGGAAACCCAATTTAAGGAAGATGGATTCACATGTTCATCTCTTCGTAAAATTGCGTGGAAGTTTCTGAATGTTGGAATTTTGATATGGATGTTTGTGTATACGCATATTACGCACAGAGAATTGTTAGGGTTTTGGAGCTCGCTGGAGGAGTGATGGACCAACTGGCGAACCCTGCAGAGCCTAAGAAAGAGTCTGTCAACAGTCATTGTCGCGAGTTCATGCAATTGATTAAGGTTCCTGTTCCAATCTCTCCTCTCCTCTCCTCTCCAACCTCTTTTGTCTTTCTTTTCTCCTGTTTATGGGTTTGGCGATTGATTATGGGGCTGCGACGTTTGTCCTTGGGTTGTGAACTTGTGATTGAATTTTGGCTCCATGATTATTAAAGGTTACATTTTGGGGTGGTTTCAATTCAGGGCTTGGTCTAGTCAGTCGAAAACTTTCGGATTTGAACACTGTTTTCCCCCGAGAACACTCTGTTTGTTGGTTGAACCAAGTATCTGCCTTTGATCGTGTTGTCCTTACGTGGAAAAATTGATATCATTGAGATGGATCCGTTCCTTGGATTTTTTTCCCAAATCAAATTTACAGAATTGGAGAATGTGGTGGAAATGACAGGATATCCAGGTAACATTGAGGGAGGAGATAAAGAGCGCGTGCGAGTACCGTCCCTTTGAGAAGTGCGATTACAGTGCAAGAATAGCTAACGAGATATGCTTGCAGAAGCTTTCTTATGCTCTGTCCCAGCTTGACCGTATGGACCAAACCGTGAACCAGTATACTTCCTCGTCTGTTTGACTTTTTGGGATTTCTCCTTGTTTGTCAGACTTATAAATCTTTGTTCATGGGATTTGTGCTAGGGAGTGAATCATATTCTTTTGATGTTTGTCCATGGCGAAAAAAAAAATCAGATTACAGAAAGGAACACGATTCCTTTTGTTATCAGCATGGGCACAGGTGTGCATGATTAATTTCAGGTTTCCTTGCTTATCTTCATCTCAGCTGAAGATTCTTAAGTATATGACCATTACTTACATATATATATATGTGTACAAAACACTACTTTTGAACATGAAAAAGGACAGTGGACAATGTGTGATAGAATAGAACTGAAGAACCCGCATCTTACCTCTTCCATTTGGCCGGCAGCTCTACACACACACACACACACACACACAAAAATGAAACCTCAGACACAAATAACATGCTGTTCTCTGACTTAGGATGTGGTAAAGAAAGGGAAAGAAATATAAGCAGTAGTAGGACAATATGGGTTTTATTACAGGGGAGAAGCCACACTGGTGACACGGAGAACGGCCTGTACGGTTACTAGTTAGAGGCAATAGTTTTGATTGGCAGAAGATTTCCCATTTGACTGCCACCTCCACTTCCACATTAGCCTTTTCGGACAATGGCTACTCTGTTCCAACGCCATTGGGATGGCTGGTATCTAAGGAGCTAGAGCTTTGTGATGGCCTATCTTCCGCTTTTTCATTCTCCTTTCCAACACATGGCTAGGTTAAACCCCCTTTACAGTCACTTTTCCTCTCAGAAACAAGAAGATTACTCAAATCCTTTAAAGCATCTCCGGCCATTTCCAGAGTTAGCTGCATGATAAAAAGGACGTCATGAGAAATTTCATCCTTGCACACGTATTAGCAGGTATGGCAATGGAAATTATAGTTTCCACTAGAACACTGCAAATCAATGAAAGCTCAAGTATGCATTTTGCCTAAGAGAGATGGAAACTCGGCCATGTAAAAGAAAACATAGGTACGAAAGAGGTTCAGAGAGATCATCAAAGATCAATTCCTCGAAAGATGCCAAACGTCAGGCACAGCTACTTCTCTAATGACAATCTCAATGATGGAGATGGTTCCGAAAATGAAATACTTCATTATGTCTCTGACTCATAACACAATCAATTCACTAAACACATAACTGCATCATGTTTAGATTAAACAGACCGTGCATTCAGCCTTTAATAAAGGAGAAGAGCTTTATCAATTCGTTCTGGCTCCCTCACCATCCAATAAGTGCATAAGAATAAAAGCTCCACAGACTAATAAAGTTCGGGACTTGAGAAAAGGCATACCAGACATAATCTTTTTGAAACCAATCATGGATCTCGAGACTCGACAAGCTTGACTCCCAGAGGAGATTAGATCTGTCTACTGGATCAACCAAACCAACTTGAATTAACCAACTCCAAGTCATAAAGAAAAGCAAAATCCAATAAGAGTAGATTACTACATAGAAAAGACAAGTACAAAATTTGCATCTCTGCCACTGAAACCAGGTTCCATAAACTAGCCCAGCTTAATGTTCGATCTAATGAGACAGGAGTCCCGACCTGTTCCTGTTCTCTGATACTTCTCTACTCCAGGTGAAACCATCTCACACCAATGACAACAGTACCAATCTATTCACTCACCGGCAAACGGAAAACCAACACTAATCAATGGAGCACCAATTACACTTCTCTAACGCACTTACTGTTAAAAAATGTAAAAATCGGAGCAACTCAATAGCAAAAGCAGGCAAAAGCAGACACCTAACTTGCAAACCGAATTTCAAACAATAGCAAAAACGACAAAAACATGATCACACTCAAGAACTCACGGAAACTCGAATCGAACGGCGGCGAAGCGGTGCCTCTACGCAGGAAACTCGAGAGAGAATGAAAGCCAGTAGACACTCGACGACCTCACTCGCCATCCTATTCCCTTTTTTTTTTATTTTGAAAAGCGAGAGACGAGTTTTTATCGGTGGAAGACGAAACTGATAACCGGCGATCACCGAGTCCGACATCGTTCACCCTGGATATACAAACGACGCCGTTTCGGTGCACCGGTGGGACCCACATCCACGACGGGCCTAACGGAAAATAGAAATAAAATATCTCTTAGGGTATGGGCCTGACGGGCTTGAAGCCCATAAAATGCTCGTAAACCCTTTCTGGTCAAGAAAAAAAAAAAGAGATTCGAAATGTTTTATATTGTGACGATAAAAATGGTACGGTCGGACGCTTTTGCACGCATTCGGAAGTGGCAGCTCTGAGTCTGACAATATTCTTTTGGCAAGGACAAATTACAATTAACATGAGATACTTTCCGATAATATAATCAGATAATTTCATTGTTGCTAACCGATTTATTAGGATTTCAATACGACAATTCGTATTTTGACCCATTTTATCAACAGAGCTTCACCAAACCAAACTTCAAATCTACAAATGTGTTTAGGCAACTTCTGAATAAAAAGGCAAAACAAGAAAGCTGCCAATCCCTCGTTCTCTCTCTCTCCTCCCCCCAAAACAGGCTTGTGGGAAAAAGCAGAGGAAATCTCGCAAGAAAACCTCTTCACTCTTCCTCACCATTTCGATCTTCTCCATCTTCTCCGCAAACAATGCTCGATTCCAGAAACCGACTCGGATGATGGAACTCAACGATTCCTCCTCCGACAGGCTCTCTGAACCCCGGAGCGGCGTCAAGGACGAGAATCGCTCCTTTCTCGAAATCGATCTCAACGAAATCCCCGCCGCCGCAGCCGCCGGATCTAGCACCGGTGGTCAGGATACCGACGCTGACTTTGAACCCGTCGAAGTTGTTCGCGCAATCCATGATAATCCGGACCCCGCCCCGGGCGCGCCTGCCGAGGTGCCTGGTCCGGATCAGGCCGCCACGTGCGGCGCGTGCGGGAGGCCCGAGTCGCCGGACCTCGTGGTGGTCTGCGATGGCTGTGAGCGAGGGTTTCATCTTGGGTGTGTCAACGGTGGAGTGGAGGCGGCGCCGGCCTCTGATTGGATTTGTGGCGACTGTGTTAGTAGCGGCGTGAGGAGCAAACTTTGGCCGTTGGGGTTGAAGTCTAAGCTTCTTCTGGATATCAACGCCTCCCCGCCGAGTGACGTGGAGGGAGACGGGAACGGAGATGAGGAGATACCGGACTTGAGGTACAGGGCTTTTTACCTGTTTTTATACCTTGCGTTAGGGTTTTTAAGAATGGCGTTTTTGTTAGCGTCTAAGAGCAGATTTGCAAGACGTGTACAAAGTTTGCATGCATAGGAACTAGATGGGAGCCAAGAGATCGAAAAACTAGGGAAGCATCTCTGACCTAAATTTACTAGCCTGAGATTTTTTTTTCTGGTTATTTGAAATGCAATCCCTCGGTACCGGTTGGAGATTCAGTGGAAAAACTTAGTCAACGTTTAATGATTCATCTGGGAACGGTTTTGGAGTATTAGGTTGTTTCCCAAGGCCTTGATAGTTCTGGTGCTTTTCTTTTCTGGAATATCGGTAATCTATGTATGAGGGTTTCTTTCTAGAAACTGTCTATGATCATCCACGCTACCTCTCGGAGGCACAGGATGGTTCATGCCAGGTTTCATTCTAGGCACTGTTTGTGATCATACATGCCGCGTTGCAAAGGCAGAGTCTGCTATGGTCTGCAATTTAAACTACTGTATTGTTCATGTATATCATGATTGTTCTTCTCCCTATTGGTCACAATATTATTCACCATGGGGAATGGAAGTTTGTAAATTTGTCTCGCAACATCTGGTAAAATGATCTGGCGGTAGGCTTTAGAGTTCTCAGTGCTTACCTTGTGTAACTTATCTGATCAATTTGATGCATTTTGATATTCTACCTTAGAAATTGGAGAGTTTACATTTTTCTACATGTTGCTTATGGCTTTTTTCAGTTGAGTTTTACTTTTGGTCATACGATTTTTTTTATAGTTCTGTGCAAATTTCTATAGGAAGTGATAAAATGTGCATTGATCAGTCCTACGTTTCTTTTTTTGTTCTCCAGAAAGCACATGCCAGCCAGCAGTTCTTTCCTTGGCAATGCTTTCGGAAATGCAATGACCTACTCAAGCTTTTTGAATCCTGGTAGAGGATATGACAATCATAAAGCTTCAGGGGTAACTGCTTGCAATACCAAAATAGGTTTAAAAGATTTATTGGGTTCTCATGCTCTAGAGAGTTTTCAGCAGTTAGGTTTTGGTTTTCCACTAGGAAGCCTGGTTAATAGTAGTACGCCCTTCAGAATTCCGTCATGGAATACAAGCGAGTTGCTTCTGCAGGGCCTCAGGAATTTCATCACTGAAAGGCATGGAGTATTGGAGGATGGTTGGCATGTTGAATTAAAACATTCTTTGGACAGTAATGATCTCTGTGCAGTGTACTGTGCACCAAATGGGGAAACATTTGGTTCAATGCGAGAAGTTGCTTGTTATCTGGGTTTGACAGCTAATGGTAACTACAGTGGCATGGATGCTGAAATCAGGAATCAGAGTTCTCCTCTGCAAGAAGGACAACGTTTAGCCAAGAGAAGAAAGACGTCGAGACTGTCCATCAATGGTTTTCCTGAGCAAAAGGGGAGTCCAGCAACTGCTCAATGCAGGCGCTTTCCCTTCAATGGGCAGATAATTTACAGTTCATCCCTTAAATCTGGTACTCTTTTGCAGGCTGGTGAATCTGTTTCTCCTGGAATTGGTGACTTCAAGTTTGGACGAGCTAGAGTAAGTGTATACTTCACTTGCGGCTGATGACTTGGTTCCTTCAACTTCTTCATTTTGTTCATTCCGAGTTTTAATTTTCTCTTCGTAACTGCTAGCTGATATTTTCTATGAGTTCATTTTCTGCTTGTCGTTTTCTTGCCTGATTTTTTTCATTCATTTGGTTTGCAGAATGGGTTTCCGATCCAGTTTGAAGATTTCTATGTTTTGTCTCTGGGACAAGTTGATACAAGGCAGTCTTATCACGAAGTTAATAATATCTATCCGATAGGTTATAAGTCCTGTTGGCATGACAAGATCACAGGGTCTCTTTTTACATGTGAAGTATCTGATGGTGGTGTTTCTGGCCCTGTTTTCAAGGTCAAACGGTCCTCTTGCTCTGAATTGTCTGTTCCAGTTGGATCAACTGTTCTCTCTTGTCCCAAAATCGAGCAATTTTTCTTACGGAACAATCAAGAAGGTGGTGATCTCATAGACAATAATCGGGAGCATGATGTTGAGATTCTCCTTTCAGATCCCTGTCCACCTCTTGGAGATGACATCTTGTCTTGTTTGGACAATAGTAGACATGGTAAGGCATTTGACCACTTGCATGGGGTAGTTGGTTCTGTTCGTGACATTTTCAGCAGCCCATCATCAAATAACCTGGAGCATGGGGATGAAATTGGTGAAATTATTGTGGAAGAGGATTCGTTGTCCGCTGCATGGAAAAAGGTTTCTGAGAAAGTCATTGATGCATGTTCCAAAATCTATAACCAGAATGGTACCTTGAAGTTCTTTTGCAAACATGATGAGAAAGGAACAAAGATCAACTGGGATATGATGAATGACAAAGACAATTCGTTTTTATCTTCGTTGTCAAAGTTTTGCTGCTCTTTTGCGCCTGTTGATACTACATCTGAGGATATGGATAAAATTGAGATTGCAACTTTAGCTGATACTTTATCGAGGTGGCTAGATCAGGATAGGTTTGGACTTGATGCAGAATTTGTGCTGGAAATGATCGAACATCTACCTGGTGCTGACTCTTGTTTGAAATACAGATTTCTGAAGAATAGAAATTCTGTTTCGGTTTCTGCAACTGTTGGCAATGGAGTTCTACTCGTCAATGCAAAGGGTGGAGAAGAGGCCAAGGAAGATGCATATGGTGGGTTTTCTCATAGTTGCAAGAGGCCTAGATTGAATGGTGGTTGTGGTGTGCGCAATGGACGCCCTCCCCCTGGGAGGCCATTGTGCCTGAGGCTTCCTCCTGCTCTTGTTGGTGACTTCCTTCAGGTATACTTTTTTTTTTCTGCGAGTGATAAGATAGCAACTGTATCTCTGTTTGTTGATTCCTGGGACGCTTATAATGTAGTCACTATTTTCTGCTTGCTTAATTAGGTATCTGAGGTATTTTGGCGTTTCCATGAAGTTTTGGGCTTGGAAGAGCCTTTCACGCTAGAGAAGCTTGAAGATGAGCTTATCAACCCGCAGTTTGACAGTTTAGTTCTTGATAAACATGGGAAAGAAGTTAACAGAAGTTGGATAAACTCCAGAGATTTAGATTGTACAGCTAGGAATACTCCACCTCTTTCTTCAGAAAATTCCTCTTCTTCCTTACAAATGGGTACAAAAACAAGGGAGCATTGTGAAGCTAAGCTTTCAGATTCCTCTCAGGGGCAGTGCTTAGATGCGCTTTTAACAAGGGCTCACGTTTCGCTTCTGCAAGTGCTAATATGTGAACTGCAATCCATGGTAGCTGCGTTTGTTGATCCAAACTTTGATTCCGGAGAATCAAGATCCAGAAGAGGTCGGAAAAAGGATGACACTTCTCTTTCTGCTAAAAGAAACAAGCTACATATGCTTCCTGTTAATGAGCTTACGTGGCCTGAATTAGCTCGTAGATACATTTTGTCCTTTTTATCGATGGATGGCAACCTTGAATCAGCAGAGATTGCTGCCCGTGAAAGTGGGAAAGTATTCCGTTGCTTACAAGGTGATGGTGGCTTACTTTGTGGTTCACTCACGGGAGTGGCTGGGATGGAAGCGGATGCAATGGTAAGTCTTGTTAGTTTTTTTCCTTTTTGTACGTATTTACCTTGAACCATTGAATGGTGTGATCAGTAGTGTAGTCATTAGAAATATCACCTATGCTTGTTATGTTTCTTTCTCATCTAGCAAATTTGTCATTTAACTCTGGCAAAACAGACAGGTAGTTTGCCTTAATGGAACCGTTGATGTTGTAGTAATCTATATGTGGAATAAGCTTATTTGGTGTTAATTTTAATTTATTTTCCAACAAATGATATGATTAATTGGGCGCCAAAAGCCGACTGATTTTGCACCACAAAACCTTGTGGTGAAAAATCTTGCTGTTAAATATCTTATGCACAACACTTTCATTAAAAAAAAAGAGTGACCGGTTGCAGCTTAAATGTTAATTCTTTATCTTCAGTTGCTCGCAGAGGCTACAAAGAAAGTATTTGGTTCTTTGAAAAGAGAAAATGCTGTTCTTTCTGTGGAAGAAGGTGACTCTGGTGCCCCTGAAACCAACACCTGCAATGGTGATATGCCTGAGTGGGCGCAGATATTGGAACCTGTAAAAAAGCTACCGACAAATGTTGGGACTAGAATCAGGAAATGCGTTTATGAAGCTTTGGAGAAAAATCCACCAGATTGGGCAAAGAAGATATTGGAGCATTCCATCAGCAAAGAAATCTATAAAGGAAATGCATCAGGGCCAACAAAGGTTCTGATTTCATAAACGCCCTCTCTTTTCTCCTGAAATACTTGCAATTTTGAACCGTGTATTTCGCCTTGTCAGTTTCTAGGCATTTCCTTCATCTCCTTACTCTTGTTATTATATTATTGATTTTGTTTATAAATAGAGAGTGGGCATTCTCTCTTTAATAACAGCATAATTTAGTCTTATATAATTTGTTATTACTGCTGCTGAATACAGAAAGCTGTCCTTTCGTTGCTAGCGGATGTGAGAGGAGGAGATTTAGAGCAGAAGACTGTAAAAGCAACCAAGAAAAGGAGTATTATAGATGTATCTGATGTTATTATGAAGAAATGTCGTGTTGTATTGCGAGATGTTGCTACTGCTGATGATGACAAGGTCTTTTGCACCTTGTTGGGGCGGAAGTTACTAAATTCCAGCGATAATGATGATGAAGGACTCCTGGGATCTCCTGCCATGGTATCACGTCCCCTAGACTTTAGAACTATCGATCTGAGGTTGGCTACAGGTTCATATGGTGGATCACATGAAGCTTTTCTTGAGGATGTTCGTGAGGTGGGCTTCTCTTTTAACTTCTAGTTCCTTTGTCCATTTGATGTCTGAATGCTTTTTGTATCATATAAGAAAGTTTCCTATCAGAGTTTCTAAACGTGTGGTTGTAAGTCCAACTTCCTTTTTCCCGTCTGGGCTAAATGTTGAACCTTTCCTTTTTCTTTTGCACTCTAGGTTCGATGCATAAATGTCTAGCGAATAAGGGTTTTAGGAACTATATAACTAATTGGGAAACCATTCTCTGTTTACATCGCAGCCATTTGAGATAAAAGAAAAAAAATTAATAACAAATCTTAAGTTGGTTTACTTGTTGGTAAATATTTTGAGTTACTATAACTCACAATGTACTGAATCTATCACCCTCTGCTTGCCTGATTCATTTTTCCATTACGATGATCCTATATATGTGTGTGTGTTTACTTGAGGTTTTCATTTGGATGATGTGCTAAGCTTTACTTTCTACTTGGCAGCTATGGAGTAACATACGTGCTATGTATGTTGATCAACCCGATTGTGTAGAATTGGCTGAAACATTGTCCCAAAAATTTGAGTCACTGTGTGAGGCCGAGGTTTGTCTTCTCTCTCTTCCTCTGCTATGCTTTAGATATCTTAATACAGTTATGGCATAATTGCATATTGAAAACATGTTCACTTTAGGGGATTCTCAATAATCTGTGGCACAATTTGCTCAATCTAGTTAAAATGTTTAGCAGTAAACTTTTGAACTGTGCAATGTCTTGACTATCAAAGCATCCATGGATCGTAGAGTTTCTTGAATATTCCGGCATTCAGATAAAATTTACTATGATTTACTAAAACGGTTACAAGGGTGTTCCCTTGTGGAAGGATGTTTTTTTTACTTCTTCTGCCATATCAAAAGAAAAAGAAGCTAAACAGGAAACAAGGAAAAGATAATTGGTGTTCCGTTCAGGAATTCACTTATATTTATTTAGGCATTTTAGCTGAACAAAGTCGTTAGGCTTTCTCTTTTGTGGAAGCCAAAGTGTTGTATTCGAGATCAAAGAAAAGTTTGGATAATGGTCATTAATAATGATATGCTGCTGTAGAAGGCTTTTTCTCTTTTCTTTCTGGGTTCATGCTACTGCTAGTGTCTGTGTGTAGCTTTTGTTGTCTTGGCCTCTTCTAAATTCAATATTTTAGCTCACACGACTTACGGCTTCCGTAGATACTTGTGAATTGATCTGCTAATTCATTTCTCATGTTAAGAGGCCTTTAATTGTTTGGTGCTGTAGGTTCTACCACTCGTTCAGAAACTTATGGACTACACAAAATCTGAGTGCTTAAGTGCTGAGATGAAAAAGGAAATAAAAGATTTGGTTGCTTCAACAAACAAGCTTCCCAAGGCTCCCTGGGATGAGGGGGTGTGTAAAGTATGTGGCGTTGACAAAGATGATGACAGTGTTCTCTTGTGTGATACATGTGATGCTGAGTATCACACATATTGTTTGAATCCTCCACTGATTAGGATTCCTGAAGGAAATTGGTATTGTCCATCCTGTGTCATAGCCAAACGCATGGCTGAAGATGCTCTAGAATCTTACAAACTAATCAGGCGAAGGAAAGGTAGAAAGTATCAGGGGGAAGTTACTCGGATTTATTTGGAAACAACTGGCCGTCTAGCTGCTGTGATGGAAGAAAAAGACTATTGGGAGTTCAGTGCCGAGGAGGTTAGTTTTAACCTTGTTCTCCCTTCTTGTTCCTCATTTTTTTCTCTCTTCCAAAAATTTATCTTTGCCTTCTCATCTTGGAGATGCTGAAAATAGTGACTAAATTTCATATTTCATCTTTATTCTCTTTTGCCGCTATGATTATGCTTTACGAGGTTTGTTGTATGGTAGAGTTATAATCCGTGAGATCTTAATTGATATTAAGCATGCCCATTCTCTGATTTAACTCAGGTACACTACCAAAGGTGACAAGTCTTTGGATGTGTTGTTTCAACCTGTAGAGTGTAGAGATAAAGCATAATTGAGAGAAGCGTAAAATGAGGAGAAAAAATGTGTAGTCAAGGAATAAGATTAGGAAGGTTGTGATTTTGTGGCATCATTGGACTGTCTTTAAAAGCGTTCTAAACATTTGGTGTTGTTTCCATCGGTATTCTGATTGAATTGCTGTTGTTTCAATGCAGAGAATCTTGCTGCTTAAGCTTCTGTGTGATGAGCTGCTTAGCTCAGTCCTTGTTCATCAACACCTTGAGCAGTGTGCTGAAGCTATAGTTGAATTGCAGCAGAAGTTGCGTTCTCTTTCATCAGAATGGAGAAACATGAAGTTTAGGGAAGAATTCCTGTCGGCCAAACTTGCAAAGGTCAATCCAAGTATTCTGAAGGAATTGGTAGAGCCGCAAAAATCAAGTGGTTCTGCGGATCACCTTGGAAGTGATTCACGACCGCGGGATGGTATTGGAAGCAGAGCTACGCTTGACGATTTAAGCGAGCATTCTTCTGCTACATTGTCTAACAACAATGGCGGAAAACCTGCACTTGATACCAGTACTCAACCAGAAGATGCATGTTCTATTTCTGGTGAGAGTAAGATCCTCCCTTTGAAGAAAGATACAGCCCCTAGCTCATGTGAGTTGCCTATGCCTGTGCACAAGTCAGTTGGAAAGAATCAGGAAGAACCTTCTCTACCATCGAATTCGGTGGAGTTGCATACATGTCATGATGCATCTTCTCTGGCTTCTGAGGAGGTGCAGGCTTGTCAACTTGAGTTGAATACCATCAACAATGACATTCTTCATCTACAAAAATCAATGACAAGCATAGAGTCACAGCTTTTGAAGCAATCTATACGGAGAGACTTTCTGGGTTGTGATTCTGGTGATCGTTTATACTGGCTTTCGTGCTTGCCAGATGGGCATCCTCATATATTTGTTGATGAAAGCGTCTCTGTGCAAAAATCCTTATCATTGCATAGCCATACGGATTTGATTGGTTCAAAAGCTCCATCCCCATTTCTAAGTGGAGTTGACCATGGTAGGGTAATGCGATCACCGTGGACCTATTATGAAACGGATACAGAAATTGAAGAACTGGTTCAATGGCTGAAGGATGATGACCCCAAAGAAAGAGACCTAAAAGAGGCTATTATGTGCTGGAAAAGGTTAAGATTTCAGGAGCCTCAAAATGAAAGGAGCAAACCAGAGAATTCCTTGTCTCAAGTTTCCCCTGCTCCTCTTGTGACCAAGGCTGCCATGTCACTGGTGAAGAGATATGGTCCATGTTTCAAACTGGAAAATGAAACTGTCAGAAAACGGGGGAAGAAGACAAAGTTTGCAGAGCGAGAGAAACTATATAGATGTGAATGCTTAGAGCCTGTCTTGCCGTCCATGATTCACTGCCTCATATGCCACAAAACGTTCTCAAGTGATGGTGAATTTGAGGAGCACAGTGATGGTAGGTGTATTGCAGCACCACTAGTGAATAAAGGCGAGGAAGTTCCTGATTCTTCGAAAGGGAAAGGAAATGTGAAATCTAATTGTCTTAACTCGAAATCCAGTGCTGGGAATGACCTAGTTGAAGTGCCCAATGATTCTGAGCTTGGTTCTGGGCTGATAAGATATCAAGATGAAGAATCCATCTCCCCGTACCACTTTGAAGAGATCTGTGCCAAGTTTGTGACAAAGGATTCTAACAGAGATTTGGTTAAAGAGATAGGTTTGATTGGTTCGAATGGAATTCCAAAATTGATTCCATCGTCATCTGTTTATGTTAAGGAATCTATGCTTATCTCTGTCACATCCAAGGAGCAAGATGGTGATTCAAGTGATCAGCTCGTGCCCACGGACAGAATGTCTCTCTTACATGGCAATACCAAAGCTAATGGTGAGGGTCTCTACTGTGAATCTGATGTGTCACTTGGTAGTGATTTCGGTTGTGTAGCAAAACCGAATGGACCGGTGGGGTACGGATTGTCAGAGCGAAAGAACCAGAGATCTTCAGGTAATCATTACGAACCTGATGGGGTGAAGGGGTGCTGTGTGGTTCCCCAAACTTCTCTGAGACCTGTTGGTGGGAAAGGTTCATCTATTTTCAGGTTGCTTAGAAAAAACTTGCTTGAAATGGATGCGGCACTACCTGAACACTCCTTGAGACCTTCTAAAGCGCACTTAGACCACAGATGGGCCTGGCGTGCATTTGTCAAATCTGCGAAAAGCATTTATGAGGTTAATCCAATACCATACATTCGTCCCGTCCATTTAATCACACACACACATATATATATGTACATTCAGTAGCTTTTCATAATCTTGGCTTATATTGATGTGTTTATGCTGTTAAGAAAATAAGATGAATATGCTGATGTGAGTTCCTGTTCCTGGAATTATATTTTCACTTGATACCTAAAAAAGTTTTGTTTTCCTCTCAGTTGGTTCAAGCAACAATTGTGTTGGAAGACATGATCAGGACAGAGTACTTGAGGAATGAGTGGTGGTACTGGTCATCCCTCTCAGCTGCTGCCAAAACTTCAACACTCTCAGCCCTTTCCCTCCGTATCTACGCCCTCGATGCTGCGATTTTGTATGATAAAACCACCTCTGAGTCAAATCCTAATGAAGAAACGAAGCCCACCAGCTTGACAGACCAGAAGCCACAACCTTCTTCAGAAACGCAAGAAAAGGGGAAAGGAAGCAGGAGGTCTGGTAAGAAGAGGAAAGAAGCCGAGGGATGATTGCGGGTTCCTGTCTGTATAACTGTGGAAGTATTGATGTGGATGAACTTGTACTGAAGCTTAGCAGCTCTGCCCATGTCTCCGGAGAATAAAACCAGCACTTGTCCTTGACACTGGGGGCACCTTGATTTCTGATGGAAAGTTCGAGTCTGATCACGTTGCCGGTTGGTTCTGAAGACTGGTTGCTGATTTGTGCGTGGCTGATGAGCCATGTGTATGTAGGTATAGGGAAGGTTCCTCTCAAGCTCATGGCAAAGTTTATCAAGCTGGATTTCTCTTCTTGGATTGGGCTGGATAGAGAGGAACATGGGTGCGGGCATGTAGGGCTTCTTTTTCTTTTCTTTTTTTACTTAAAAGTTAATCAGGAAGAAAAAAGAGGGAGCAGCAGCGGGGGAGGAACGGCATATTAGATGAGGGAATATGTACACATTATAGAAGATGGGGGCTAATGAGAGGAAAGATGACAGCGAATGTAGAATTAGTGTTTAAGAGCTGTAGACATATAGCTGGCTGTGGCTGGTATCAGGCAGGCAGCATAATTTTCATTCTTTGTACAATCTCTCTCTCTCTCTCTCTCGAATGTGATTTTGGGTTGGTCGTAAAAAGGTCACTCACAGCTAAAAGGTCTTCCGTAGGGTATCCTTCCCTAGAAAACACCAGGTCATATTTTCGCCCAAACGTCATTTTACATTTATAAGAATAATAATAGGCTTATTATCGTCATTATCCTTGCGGGTTTTATTAGCAGAACACTAACTAACAAAAGCTGCCAAGGGGCTTGCTTATTCCACATCTTTATGTAGCCCATGTTTCCACTCCGTACGTATGCTTTGATTCTGACCTCCTGTCTTCTTCGTTTCTCCCCGCTCTCTCTCTGGCACCCACAGCACCAAACTAAAGACGGCAATTAACCATGATGTGTGTGTGTGTGTATAGGGGAAGAGGTTGGGGGTATTAGGGCCAGGAGGACCACCAGCCCAGGGCCTGCGGTGGGGCCACAAACACGTCAGCGAAACAGCTCCGATCATCGTCACTGCCGTCGTCTTCCTCCGAGTGGATGTGTCCGATGCCTGTCTGATACTTTCCGCTGGGGAGGTAAGAATCGGAGCTGTCCAGTAGCTGAGGAGCATCCTCGTCCGCCACCGAACTAAACCGGTCCTCCAGCTTCGTGACCGGTTCTTCTAACCGGGTTGCGTTAACCGGCTCTTCTTGTTTCGGTTCACACGGTGGCGTCATTGGCTCCTTTGCCGTCTCTTCCTTTCCTTTTAGCTTCTCGGTCAAGGAAGCAACCTGATTCGCATGTTATCACAACACACAACGAGCGGTCAAAGAAGGTAGAAGTAGTAGTAAAGTTGGTGACAGTTGCTTGATTCCCCTTTCAAAAAAAGATGATGTTATACTATACATTATTTTATAATATATTCCCCGTCCATACTTGCGTCTTTTGGACGAATTTGGGAGGAGTAGATTACAGGAATGAAATAGTGAACTTTGTCAATCGAATATTTAAATCCTAATCTTCATTTCTTTCTCCTCAACATTTTATTATTCCCCAAGGTCTATTGCGTGTACAGAATGTATTACTTTGAAAAATTATCTAGCCTGTCACTGCTACCGTTTCCTCATCAGACACAACGTTTGAAATATATACATATATAAAAGGGTGAATTGTTAGTGTTACATTCTTAAAGCAATTATTTCTATTTATAATATTATATATATATATATATATATATATATATATATATAT
>NW_010966665.1:894562-899302 GCF_000463585.1 Tarenaya hassleriana
TATATATATATATATTATTCCCTTTTGGCGTTGTCTTTTCATAGTGACTTAAAAAGGCATATTGTTAGAAAAGGCACAAAAGGTATATTATTTTCTCGATACTCCTTCAGAGCAACGGAGAAGAAGTTCTCAACCACGTAACTGAAGAATACTATTTCCTTCGTATGGTATTCCCTTGTTCTAGCCTGGTCACCGCCCTATCCTTTTTAACATCTCTGAACTGAAATTTTAACTGTTTGTGATTCATTATCAAATCTTAGAATCTAATGCAGTCGCCGTTTCCTAAGATAATAAACCATCAAACTATTATCACGGCTGCAAATGTAGACATGAATTCGGCAGAAGGTACCTCGGATTTAAGATTGTCGTTCTCCTTGACGGTGGATTCGTAGTCGGCGAGGAGTTTGTCGTAAGTGGACTTGAGAAGATCGTAGTCCCTCTCGAGCTGCTTCGTTTTCCAGCGAGCTCGCCGGTTCTGAAACCACACGGCCACTTGCCTTGGCTGAAGCCCTAGTTTCTTGGCCAGCTCCGTCTTCCTTTCCGGCTCCAGCTTGTTCTCCGCCTCGAAGCTCTTTTCCAACAGATGCACCTGACCGAGTCTCAGTCCATATTTCCAAGTAATCAAAATGTCAGTTTTGAATTATTGGTGTCCACAGAGATGCATCATGGTGCATACATACAGGTTACTCCATAGTTTATCCAGGAAAGAGGTTCGAATCGAGCGTACAAGTACAGGTTCTAATTATGAAACCTGAAAATCTGATTGTATAGAGTTGGTTCTGTCTTTCGGTTTGTCTGATTCAGTTTGACCTGAAATTGTGTACCTTAGATAACACGCAATCTGAGGAAATGTAGATTAAAACAAATTCATGAATGGGTTCTTGTTTGAGGATGTATCCTTTTGAGAATATCCAACTGGCTACGAAATCTGGAAGCAAGCCAAGGCATGGTACTGATCCACGGGCGGATACGATATCAACAGGGGCAAAAGGAGAGGATGAAAGGAAAGTACAGACCTGTTCAGGAGTGAGGCGACGTTTCTTCTCCGGCAACTGCTCGTCGTAGTATTCCTCGTCGTATAGATCCTCTGGCGAGCTAAAGAACGGCCTCCGCTTCGACGTCTCTTCCATGTTCATCATCGATCTTCCTCCTTCGGGGGAGAACAAAAGTTTCAATTGGAACTCCCAATAAATATTCCTAGCGGAATTGATTCTCAAAATATGGAATACAAGATCTGATCGGTAGCAAATACTTCAACTGAAATTCCCACGACAGATTTTAATTGCTTCTGATGACAAATCAAAGTTCTCTGATTTATGTCAAAGTCTTTCTATCTCAAGCATATTTTTCTCTTTCTACGTTGAACACGAACAGAGCGCTACCAAAGTTTGCAAGTATTTTCTCGCGTTTCCCGAGTATCCAGACACCGAAGCAGCTAAAAGTCACGGAAAGTAAAATCGAACTTTATCTCTGTACGCAGAGAGAGAAAGAGACTACCTTGGATGATGCGATTGCGATTCCCGAGGAAAAGCATGTTGTCGTGGCAGGCAGATGGATCGAAGAAAAACTGATTGGGTTCCATCGATCAGAAAAACCTCCTTGTCTATATCTCTTTCTCACACTATATCAAGAGCCTCCAGAAAATCCGCACACCACCGTTATCGGAAGCTTTCTCCAGCCGGAAAGGATGGGAAAAGAAGCGAAAGCGCGAGATTACGTTGAAGTAAACGATCAAAATCAAAGCAGAAACAAGGGGATTGGATCAGAAGATCATGAGCTTGTGGCGGAAGAAGCTGGTACTCCACAGCAACCTCGCCGGCGTCTCCAACGGACAGATGCAAAATCCCATCATGAACACCACCCCTCCGATCAACCAGAGGGACCGATCTATTCGGTAAAGTGAAATTTCGGATTCAGAAGTATCCAAAAGCCTTAATCAAATATATCCCAAAGATCAAATCACCATCTGCAAGATTTTGGATTTTCTATGATTCTGAACAGAAATTCAAATTATTGAGAGAGAGAGAGAGAGAGAGAGAGAGAGAGAGAGAGAGATCCCTTGTTGCACCGTGTGCGTACTGGCTTCTTTTGCAGCTAAACCTATCAGCTGCTGGAAGCGCGGGATTTTATACTCCAACCTGTTGATAGTTAAAGGACTATAATACCCCTTCCCCCGAAAACTATAACGAAGTTTCAGGTAAAGTAAAAAAGAATATCGAAATTCTTTTAGGTCAGGGGAATTGTAGGTTCGAAACAGTGTGCATATATCATAATTCTGGTATTGTGAGTTAAAAGGTAAAATTTTAAATACTTTATGAAAAAAATAGATTTTATTTATGGCTAGTACAATGCCATCGATTAACAGTGACATAATATCATGGCTTTAAAGAGTCCCCACAAAATCTGTTGCCTCCGATCAAAGGGGCATTTTTGGTAATTCAGTGACCGATTTCTTAAACGCCGAATGGAGGGATGGGGTCCACTCCGCCCCTTAAGCCCGATCGATAGAGTGGACTTGACGATAGATCTTAACCGTTGGATCAAAATATATATATATATATATTTTAAATTAATTATTTAATCCGGGTTTATTCACCTGTGACTGTGATGGTGGTTACGCCAGAGAGGGCGCACGCTTGGCGGTCGGGTGATTGTCGGATCTAAGATAATCGTACGGTCCTGATTATCCCTTTCTCACAGCCTATATTTATATACCTTTTATTAGCATATTCTCTGTCTAGTAAAATAAATCTCTTTTAAGTATGTTTTATGATTCTCTTTCGGTCTCATTGGAATTTGTAATGATTTTATATAAAAATATTAGATTTTAATTCTTACTAATAAGTTTGCTATGTTTTTCATTTTCCCTAAATTTCATTCATTGATTTTTTTTTTTAATCTTGAGGGAACAAGAGATGTTGGAACATATTATTTCGTTGATTTTAATTTTTAGTTTCGGATAATATATATATACGTGTGTCTCAATGTAGAACGTTTGAAAATAACATGGATTCTATTGCACTGAGGGTAAACTTTCTTTGATATATATATATATATATGGGAATATAATTTATATGCCTCCATCGTTTTCGTTGCTTCTTGACCCTTCAGCCACCGAAAATTCAAAATACTATTTCATATATGCATAATGCATGTACGCATATATCTATATATGCCAATATTTATACATGTATATGTGTCTGTTTATGGGGGGTTATCTATATATATATATAATGCATGTATTTTGAAGATTGGTATTAATTGTGACTCGACAAACAACCAAACTAGATTCGAAATTATGGCTCGAATAAAAATTTGGACGAAATTTTCATAAAAGACTTATCAGAAGAACTGAACTTGTGTTGCATGCATGAACTCAATAAGCTGATATTAGTTTATATGATAAATATATCCAACATGTCTTAGTATGATAGAAAATCGTGTGTGTGTCTATATATATATATAATCAAAATTAAATAAATGGCGATATAATATGGTATACGTGTATATAATATTACTTTCCATGTGTTTGCCAGTTGGCTATAATATCTAACGAAGATATCTTCTTCAGCACCCATATCGGAATAATTAGTTGAAACAAAAATAATAAAATAAAATTGGATCGAAATTTTATAATATAATTAAATTTTTTAAAAAGAAAAGGAGAAAAGGATTCCCACCCAAGAAGGAATGGGTTTTCTTCGCTTTTCCCGAAAACGTTAGGCTTAGCGTATAACAAGATTTATAACTTATTAAGGGTTTTTTTTAGCAAATTCACACACACAAACACAAATTATATATATACATATTGTAAATTAATTTTAAACGTATATAGAATGAATTTCACACACACACACATATATACATATATATATATATATATATATGAAAATACATTATAATAGCGATACATACTTGAATTATGATGTAATAGCAATACACGGTTTATAATAGCGATACATAGCAACATTAAAACATTAAAATACATTATATTTATCTGGTACAACGATTTGATGTATGTTAATGTTAAACGTGGATGGTGATGAGTGCAACAACATTTATTATTTGTGCGTTAAAATTAGCAAAATAAAATAAGTAAATGAAAAGTAAAATCAAAGTTTTGTTTGTTTTTGTTTCATGTGAGCTTGTTGCCAAAAGAATGTGATGTTATATTTTATTTATTTATGAGAAAAATTTATAAAATAGACGTAGAAGTTGTGAAAATATTACTCACTAATTGATCAATGATTGAGATGTTAAAATCATTTTAAAGTTATAAAGTGCAATTAATTGTATGATTAAAGATTAACTTCGAATTTATAAAATTAAGTGAGCCAAAAATAAAGTGAATCTCTTAATTATAAAAAGTGTGAAAATATTATTACAATATACAAACCCCTATAAAGAGAATATTTTAATAAAATGGGAGCAAATAGATTTCGTAGTGGATTGGTGTCCCAGCGTGTGTGGTTCGGAAAAAGGTGACCGATCTATAAAAGGTGAAAGGAAGAGTTTCCACTTTCTTCCTTTATAGAAAGATAAATTAATAATATATATAAAGATAATTATTTTGAGAAAAAAATCCTTATGACAATCTGTCACATATTTTATTTTCTCAAAAAAAAAAAAGATCAAGAGTTCTCCCTTTACCACTATTTGTTTACAATGACATTCAATTTCTCTATCTCCTCCCAAGGTGCCTTTCCACAAGTCTTCTTCTGACGTCGACTCTCTCTCTCT
>NW_010966665.1:899688-908794 GCF_000463585.1 Tarenaya hassleriana
TATATATATATATATATATATATATATATATATATATATATATATGTGTAGGAGTGTGTGGCCCACTATTAAAATTATGGGAATGGCGTTATCACACTGATTTAAGATGTATGTATAATTAATATTTTCGTCAAATATCAAATCTTCACATAAGCTAGAAATCCAAGTACAATTTTAAAGCAATTAATCCATTTTTATATGTATTCTTTGTTATTTTTTTTTAATATGGCGACCTATACTGTTTGCACGCATCAAACACGAGAGAGAATTATTATGTTGCAAGATTAGTAAAAGGGTAATCTTGGATTATTATGTTGTAGGAGGATTTCGGGAATCATGGATCGGATGATTTTGAGTTAGAACATAATATAAAATATAATTATTTCGAAAAAGGACGAAAGAAATAAATTTAACAAATACTATATATATATTTTGTTCACAATACAAACTTGGAGGCCCATACAGCCTTTGTAAACCAGAACAACAAAGAAGGCCCATCTGCGAAGTCTTCGTTGGGTATACAAAGTTAATAAAAGATTCAATATATATGTAATATATCCAATAAATATTTCTGAAACTATCATGTGAATCTTTTTTTTTTATTGGTGGTGAAACATGTCTCTTATCTAAGCTGACAATTATATATATATATATATATATATGAATAAATGTAACCCCTCGTCATGGCCCTGGAAGAGCAGGGAAACAGAAACAGCCACGTGGATGATCGGGAGGGATCATTCCGCCGCCTTTGGATGTGTCCACGGCCTCCAACATGGCCACCACCTCTTCCATCTCCGGCCTCTTCTCTGGATTCGCGTCCCAGCACCTCTTCATCACGTGACCCAACTTGCTCGGACAGCACCTCGGTATCTCTGGCCTCACATTCTGTCCAATGTCCATCATACCCACGTTTCATTCTCATTCTCATTTTATCCATAGCCATATATCATAATAAGGCTTGAACCGCAAGTAAGACAGAAGGTACATTCATGATATATATGTGTATATATATATATATATATACCTGTCGGGCCACGGCCGAGGAGACTTCGGAGAAGCTGAGATCAGGATAAGGCATGTCGCAACAGTATATCTCCCATAAGCATATCCCGAAGCTGTACACATCGCACTTTCTGTTGTACGGATTCCCGTTTAGAACCTGATCGTTTGTGTTTTTTTCCAATTAACACAGCCATCGAATAGAGAGAAAAAAAAAGGGTTAATCGATCAATGATGTGTTGTTCATACACTGACCATACAATAAGATCATGAGAATTAATTAAGAAAAGTAATGGAGTACCTCGGGTGCCATGTAACCCAACGTTCCGGTCTCACCGGTCATTTCGTTGGGATCGGAAGCCTCGCGCCGTGCCACACCAAAGTCGGCGATTTTGACGGTACGAGTCTTGTCCAAAAGCATGTTTTCAGTTTTGACGTCTCTATGGACTATCTTCTTCGAGTGAAGGTAGCTCAACCTATGAGAAAATTCAATGAGAAAACGGGTTCAAACCCATGAACCAAGACATCAAAATCTACATAGTGAGATCTAGATTAGTATCACACTCCAATAACATTTTATTAATACACTATATTTTTTTTCTTCGTATTATTAGCATCTCAGTAATAAATTTTTCTAGATACGCCACTTGATTTATGCATGGTTCGTTATATTGAAAAAATGTAAATGCACAAACCACGCTGATCAGATATCGACAAAAAAACATAAAGCAAGGAAGCTAGCAAGCAAAACTAAGTGTATGAGTTTGTATACGCATGACCACGTATATTTGTATGTTTGCGCGTATGCATATGATTGCAAATACTTGTATATATGGAAATAAATACCCTCGGGCGAGATCAAGGGCAAGCTGGATGACAATTTTGAAAGCGAGTTTGCGGCGATGGCTCTTGATGAGGTAAGACTTGAGCGTGCCGCCAGGACAGTACTCCACGACAACGCAATACATATTGCTCGGTAATCTCATTTGTCCATTCTCTGTCTGTATTTTCAACTCTGATGTCCCAATCATCGCTCCTATGAACTTGGCCACCGACCACAAAAAGAAAAACAAATGATACAAAGTTTCTTTGGAACAATAGTATTTGCACCCAAAAATCTCTGGAGTTATGGATGGAATCCATATCTTTGGTGAATTAGTACCCGTACCACTAGGCCACAAGTCCTGCCATCAAGAGGCATAATACTTGTGGTCGCGTGTATGTGTATATATGTACCTTGGTTACGTTGGGATGGTCGAGCTTGTGCCAAACAGTAACTTCTTTAGTGAAAGAAGCAATTAGGTAAGATATCTCAGCGGCTGACCTGTGATTCTCTTCTCCCCGATCAAGCAGTTTAACTGTTTCCACGTTTATACATTTTCATTCGATCGACATCACAAGTAATTAATAAATTGAATTCCAAATATGCACTGAAATATTAAGCAATGGATTCATTACTCTCGATAAATCCCCATAAATGTCATTAATTAATAGTAATATTCTGTTGGTGGATCGATCTCTCCCCAATCATTCAAGCAAAAGATTTACAGTCGGCTATCTAAAATGGACGTGATCCAATCATTGAACTCTCAATTAACATAGGACATGTATATATGTGAAACCTAGTACATGCCTTGCATAGTTACATGTACTACTTTCTACGGAAAAACATAGGACATGTGCACTGAGTAAACCTTGTACTTATTTTTCCGAAAAAAGAAAGGAATATTCCAAAATAATTCCAGAACTTTTCTATTTTTACAAAATAAAATCTAAACTTTGTTTTTTATCAAATAAAATTTCAATTTCATTTTCAGTAAAAAAATAAATCTCAACTTTATAATCTTTGTCATTTTTAACCTTATTGTTGACGTGGCGTTTCGACATCCTACGTGACAAATCAACACTTTGATTTTATTTGACACATCATCATCTACGTGTCACAATATCGGAACGTCACATTAGTAATAAGGTTAAAAATTACAAAGATTATAAAATTCAGGTTTATTTTTTACTGAAAAATGAAGTTAGAAGTTAGGATTTTATTTGATAAAAACAAAGTTTAAGTTTTATTTTGTGAAAATTGAAAAGTTCAGATATTATTTTGGAATTTAAAAAAAAACAATAAGATTTTGAAAAGTGGGTTTTACTTTTCAGCCAAAAGGGTATAAAAGAAACGAAATATCTTTGGGTTAAAAGCCCAAAAAGAAAAAACAAAATTTCCTATTTGAGAGAGAAGAGAGTAGTACCGGCAACATCTTGGCCGTCGTAAACGCCGCGGTGAACAGTACTAAACGTGCCACGAGCAATTGCGCTTTTGATGATGAGCTTAGAAGGATCAATC
The DNA here is from genome assembly GCF_000463585.1 of Tarenaya hassleriana. Taxonomy (NCBI): domain Eukaryota; kingdom Viridiplantae; phylum Streptophyta; class Magnoliopsida; order Brassicales; family Cleomaceae; genus Tarenaya; species Tarenaya hassleriana. Next base: position 903,035 of record NW_010966665.1, read on the forward strand.
TCCCACTCTCGCCTTCTCACCGCCGTCTTATCCCGAGATTCGGCTCCGACAGGCCTCCGCAACATCGCCTGCCCATGTTGGTAGAACCGGTTGGTGCCGGTGTTGCCTTCGTCTCCCTCTGTCTTCTTCTCCATCGTCCATGCTCTGTCCAGATGCCTCTTCAACTGCGCATCCAAACTCCTCAGGTCTATCCGGTCCGCTCTCACGTACCTTTCTCCTCCATTCTCAGTACGGCCGTCCATTTTCCGACATAGCAAGAATCAAGAATCCGAGAAAAAGGAAGAATCGAAATGGGCTTTTTGCTCTCCAGAAATGGGTTTCAGTTTTGTTTCTCCTCGGCCAAGGATGTGCCATTATTTATAGACCGGTCGACCGTACGTATGACCGGACTGCTATGAGTAAAGGAGAAGTGGGGTTGCGGGGTGAGAACACTTCTGTTTCTGGGGCCATCCAGATTTTTTTTTTTTTGGAACGAAGTTTACACGTGACCATATGGACTCTGCCTCGTATGACGTGTGTCGTCTCCATCCCACAGTTTCTATAATTACCATATATTAAGTTTTGTTATTACTAAAACACTAATCCGTAAAGCCTAAAATATGCGCGTCTTAATTAAAATAATGTCCATAATTACATCATATATTTATATTTTTAAATTTTGTCGCTGCCTACTGAAATTCTCTCAAGGCATTAAATATATAATATTTTTGTGTTTTCAGCTGCTTGAAGTAACTTATATATTTTACTCCAAATTATCGATGTATTTAATATCTTAGCTAATATGTATTTGAAATCACATATTATGACGAAATTGTAAGTCATTAAACCATGCTTTTTTACTTTGATTGCTGGTCAAAGCCTTCAGTTGATTGTTTCTTATATAACTAAATGCCAGTATCATTTCACAACATCTTATTCCAAATGATTAAAAATATTGGTATATATTTTGCGTGAAACAAACTATATTAGTACAGTCGAGATGCTAACCTTTTTTATAACTAAATGCTAATAGCTATTTTTTGTCGTCGAATCTGTTTAGTTTTTTTACTCTTTTTTTTATTTATTTATAACCGAGCATCTGGACCGAAGTTCAGACTAACATCGGATACGGAAGCTAGCCATATAATTTGAATTATATGCTTTTTTCCCAACTTGAGGTTCGAATTCAGAGCGACACAGACGTTTCCATTTCCATTTCACCGTTTGATCTATCCAAATTGGGTATACATATTATATTCTCCAATATTCCCACTAATAAAGCTTTGCTGTCAATTTTCTTTTACATAAATTATATTTCAAGACCCGTGGTAAAGAAGTGCTAAAATTTCATAGATAAATTATATTAAAATGATCTACTCACGTATATTTCTAAATATACAATAGTTAAATATTGTATTCAGTTTATCATCATTTGGCAAGCAGACAATATCGCCTGTGGTTTAATTTGGTCAATAAATAAGTTAACTGCGTATATTTACACACTCGAAGACAGCCGACAAAGAAACAATATAAGACTGTGGTTTGTTTTAACGATACCATATGATAGTTATTTATTTATTTTGGTAAAATCTATGCGATATATAGTTATTCTTTATAGATATACCCCGGAAAACGTGTGCCTAAAGTGGTGAAACATTTTATTTTTTATTTTTGTTTTAGTCGGGTCGCACTAGCTTTCGTTAGAAAAAAAAAAAGAAAGAAAGAAAATAGTTGGGTCGTTATAAGGAGGGAAAATGAGCAAACATATGAAATTAACTTAATTCATTGATTTCCCTTGTGCTTACTTTTTACTCTTTTTTTTAGATTATAATATATATATATAATATTGCATTACTCTGAAAGCCGTTTCTGATGTGCATCAACATGCACGTGAAATTGTTGACCGCCTTAGGGGGGAAGGAAACGACCGAAGAGGAGTCGAGAAGTTTGCATGGGGACTACAAACAGATAACCTATACGACGTTTTCGTGACATGGGTCCGAATAAAAGGTTAGATCACTAGCAAGTAGCAAGCCCTTATCCGTTGCCAAGAGCCAATCCCTCATATATATGTACGTATGCACGACAAATTGTAGTCCCACGGTTTCTGATTTCATTCTTTTTGGTTGTTTTGTATATTAACTGTATATATATATATATAATAGTTAACTTATGCGTTATTTCGACAAAACTGTGGGTATTCAGAAAACCATTTTGGCGATTATATATGTGTTTTTTAATTAATAATAGCTTCAAATTAACATTAACTTGGAGGTGTTGTGTGATAATATTAACGTGTTATGTATCTGGAAGAAATTCAAATGAAAAGTACCGTTTTTTTTATAACGTTTTGAGTTATAAAAATATTCAAATTCCTACAATAAGTATAATATTTGAGATCGAAACAGTCCGTTTATTAGTCATCTAAACGTTGAAACAATCCCTTAAAAAAATATTTATGTTTGATGGACGAACAAAACAAAGCTACGTCTGTTCACGCGCCAGGTTTCCTGGTTTGCCAAAATCACTGGACTATATACATATATATATATATATAAGGGAAAATAATACTTTCCTACACGAAATTAGCTAAATGTTTAATTTGACAAAAAACTACACTTGAATTCAAAATTTTTCAAATATTTATACAAATTGTTAAAATTAACAGTAATTATATCTACGTCATCATTTTTCTTAAAAAATTTTAGATTCTATTAACTAATGCATTAGTTAGGTAATCAGTGTAACTACTATGCATGTCAACGTATTAGTTAACAGAGTTCGAAAATTTTTAACGAAAATAATAATTATATATAATTATTATTAATTTTAACAAATATTTGAAAAATTTTGAATTTAAGTGTAGTTTTTCGTCAAATTAAAAAAAAAGATGTATATAAAAATATCACATTTAGCTAATTTTGTGTTCTCTATATATAAATATGTTGTGCGCGTATAGTTGTGCTTGCATGACGGCCCATACTTTCAAGAGAAAGTTATGGGCCTATTTTGCAACTGGGCCACTTTCTAAGATACATTTTTTGGTGTTGTTTTCTATAATCAAAATAAATATGCCTCAAGAAATAATACAATGGACCCGATGAGGCCCACATGCTCTAAAGCTTTTCTGTTCTCCGAAAGCAAAAAAAAAAAAAGAATAAAAATTATCCGCAAAATTCGTGGAAGGAAGAGATAAAGAAGTTATTTTGGCCATTAGTGGGAAATTCCGTACACATGATTGATGGTTTGATTACCATACAGACATGATTACATACCATTTTTTCTTTAATGTTTGCCCAACTCGAGAGAAAGAGGAATACCAAAAAAAAAAAAAAAAAATCGAGAGAAAGAGAGAGGACTTTTTAGTATTTTTTATTATTACGGGCCCACGTCGAAGACTTTTTATTAAGCCTTTTATGGGTAAAGTTTACCGGTACTGAGGAGCCAATTCACCGTCTTTGACGATGTAATTCTGAGCAGGGAAGTCTTCTCCCTTGAAGTACCTCTCCAGCATGTCTCTTGTCCCCGCCGCATACCGTATCTGGGCATCAATGGTGGTGCCGGAGATGTGAGGAGTCATGGCGTGGTTGGGCATGTACCTCCACGGATGGTCCTTTGGAGCTGGCTGTGGGTCCCACACGTCGCCGCTGTAGCCACCGATGTGACCGCTCTCCACCGCTTCCACCACCGCCTGCCTGTCCATGATGGCTCCCCGAGCGTTGTTCACTATCAGCACCCCTCTCTTCATCTTCCCTATCATCTCTTTGTTGAACATCCCCCTGTCTCAAGCCCTTTCATTCATCACACAATGTGTCTGGACAAAAAAAAAACAACTGATCAGAGGAGATGTCATGTTGTGTTATGCACCTTGTCTTCTCAGTGAGAGGAGTGTTGACGACAATGACGTCGCACTTTGGGAGCATTTCATTGAGATCCTCCTCGTACTTTGCTCCGAGAAGGCTCTCCATCTCGGTCTCCATCTTAAGACGGTCATGGTACAAGAGGTTACAGCCAAAGGGCTTCAACCGCTGAAGCAGAAGCCTCCCTATTCTTCCGGCCCCGACAGTTCCAATGGTCTTCCCTTCGAGATCGTACGCTCTATAGGCGATGCCAGCCACGTTCCATTCTCCGTTGATGACCTGATGGTACCCGGGCAAGAAGTTACGCATGAGGATGAGGATCCTCATGAGCTCGTCTTCTGCAACCGATACCACGTTGCTTCCGGTGACTTCGGCCACAGTCAGGCCTGCAGCCGCCGCAGCGTTCAGGTCGATGTGGTCAGAGCCGATGCCGGCTGGGGGGGGGAGGTTCAGGTTCTTGGCTTTCTTGATTCTTTCGGCGGTCATGTAGGCGGGTGCCGGCTGTGAGGAGAAGCTTCAGGTTCTTGGCTTTCTTGATTCTTTCGGCGGTCATGTAGGCGGGGTGGAAGGGGGTCGATATCAGGACGTGAAGATCCGGGATATGTTTTTCGAGCTCTGCAAAAAAATAGGAGAGTAGTGGCATTGTCAAAATGTGATGATATCCGGGACAAGAGATTCTACTGTTGCATACTTACCGGAGTGCGGGCCTTCTTTGTCGTCGGTGACAATGTACTGATGGCCTTGTGATTCCAGCCACTCACGGATTCCTAACGCATTCTCGACGCACCCAAGGAAATTAGGGTTCTTCGCAGCATATTCCTTGGCCTTGTAGAAAACTCCAACAATCTTCTGGCTATCACCGGAGGAAGCCTGTTTCGCATTAATTAAAAAAAGAATGAAAACATTACACTTACCAAAAGGATATAGAAAATGGATAGAAATTAAGAAAATGTCCTTTTGAAGAATCAAGCGTATATACGTTCAAACACATACATTAATATGCATTAAGAATTTTCCCATTATACTCGAATAAATTACATGTTACAGATATGCATGTCTCGTAGAGCTTACTTCTTCGGTACATAGGATCCGTATGCTATCCATAAACCATGCTTTAATTTTATAATTTGAATGAAAAAGATCACCAGGCTCACATGAAGGCCTCAAATGGCCCAAAATTAAGAATTCCGGCCCTATCTAAATTACGAAAGAACGGCAAGAAGTCGACCCAAAAAAAAGAAGAATTCCGGAAATCGTGTCGTTCAACAGTTATAGACAGAGACTACGTGTAGTTCTAGATTTCGGAAGCGGACAACGCGTGAACGTCCCTTCCTAGGTCCTAATATCAGTTACACGTCTCAGTCATGCACCACCTGATCTGATTCGGAAAAAAAAAAGCTTTTCATATTTTCATCACGCTTCGGAATAAAACATCCCGAGGATCCACGCAAACGAAGTTTCCAACTCTAGTTACCGAGTCATGCATGTTAACAATACTCAATCTCAGCCGTCCATATTCGGCCATCTACGGTCAGAAATAGCAGATAAAACCATCGCAAAAACAAGGGGAGCAAAAAGAAAGCGGAATATAGGAAATTTAGCAAGACGAAAGATAAATAGAGCTCCATAATTTTGATTAATTTCATCTCAACGATTAACTTAAAGCCTCGCGGAAAACTGCAAAATAGAGCTCAATCGAGCACGATTTCTTCACCGACCACTTAATCAGCTTGCGAAAACCGCAATTAGCCAACAAAAAACCCCTTGATTAACAGACTAAACCTCAAGAGAGAGAGAGAGAGAGCATCCAGCGATTTTTTTTTTACTTACATGAAGCTGACGCGCGAGGTACGCGGACGATGGGGTCGAAGAAGAGGAAGAGGAAACCAAGGATTTGATCGCTGCTCGCATCGCCATCGGA
>NW_010966665.1:908949-928176 GCF_000463585.1 Tarenaya hassleriana
CGGAAGAGATCGAAGCTCGAAAACTAGAGAACGATTTGAATTTGGCTGCTTTCTCCTCTTTCTCGTGGAGATGATGTTTCACCGAAAGGACATAAACACCCTTTATGTAGGACGAAACAACAATCCTTTTCTCCCTTATCCTCCACTGTTCGCCACGTGGAATATCGAAAATATCCAACGACTTATTTGGATCTACTAAAAATCAATTATGAGGCATTCTTAGCACCTGACCACTAAAATTAGCCAAGAGGGCTTACTAACTATAGTCTATTACTTCCTATCGTCTCAGAAAATTATTTATGCTAAATAAAATTATGAGACACGATAGTAAAATCTACGGAATCGTATTGTTATTAATTAATTAAATCTGCTAAAGAAAACTACCACAAAAAGATTCTAGTTTTATTACGATCCTCTAATTGGGCCCAAAATACTTAAATGGGCCTACAAACGGGCCTGTATCGTAATAGGTTCAAATGCACGTCAACTTCATTTTAGGGCTTCTGTGACCGTAGTTGGGGCGCTAAAACGGCGTCGTGGAGAGATTGTGGCACTTGCTCGGCCTTCGTCTCTTCTCCCACGACGGCCTCAAATCGTCGTCGTCCTTCTGAATAGAATATGTAGTTATATGTTCTTTTGATTTGATATAGTTTTTTCGGTGTTTTTATTGCGTTGCTCCACTATCAAATTTTCGGGGTTTGTTAAACCTTTCAGGGTTTCTTGATGTTTGGGTTCCATTATTCCGTATTTTGAAAATTTATGGCCAAATGGGTATTTGAATTTAATTGATTCGGTTTAGTTTGGTTTGATCTGGTTATACTAATTAAAATTATGACAAAATAAAAATTTAGTTCGATTATAATAGTAAATAAAAAAATTTCGAAACATTATTGAAGAAAAGTTTAAAAAAAACCCCACTTTAGTTATTTACTTTATAAAACAATTTCATTATATTATTTTATTTTATTAGATATATTATATATTGTATATTAATCGATGATATATAGTTTGTCTAATTTTAATCGATTTGATTTTGATTCGATTTCAAGATAACGAAATGTTTGTCCGGGGAGGCATCTGATCTGAGAACGAATGATTCGAGACTTCGAGCCACACCCACTCCCAAGCCGTGTGATTCATAATTGGGCCCGAGAATCCTGATACAGGCCCATAAACGGGCCTGTATTGTAACAAGTTCGTACGTACATCGTTCCATTTCAGGGCTGTGAGAGAAGTAGCCTCGTCCTCGTCTCCTGGTGGGACGCTGAACGGCGTCGTGTCGAGATTGTGGCATTTCCTCTTGGCCTTCTGCTCTTCTCCAGTCGGAGAAACTCTCTCGGGCAGCCATGGGAGCTCGTTAGAAGAAAATAAGCAGCAACAGCCTTGATTTGGGATCTCATAAATGAATCCCAATCTCGCTGATGATGATAAAGATTCTGCATGATTATACGAGAAAGGGTATATTTCCTCGAATTCGCCTTTTTCTACCGGGCTGCAGCACTTTCTCGACAACCAAACAACCCCAGAACCCAGGGATCAGCGGTACTAGCCCTTTAAGCTCAGAATGCGCACTAGACCGAGCTTTCGTTCCGGGAAAAGCTGTGGTTTCGACCCCGAAGACCCGTCTTTACGTCTCTCTCTTCCGGACCCTCTTTCGGCTCTACTTAAGCCTTGGGAGGCTCCAGGAAGTTACAAAGACGCTTTCTGGGATGTGCAACTTCGGTTTTGTTCCGGATTTGTACCTGTGGAATCGTCTAATTCACCATCTGAATACCACTGGTTTGGTCTCGCAGGTATGTGTGATTTACAGCAAGATGATAACTTGTGGGGTTTCCCCCGATGTTTTTACTCACAATGTGTTGATTCACTCTTTGTGCAAAGTGGGTAAACTGAGCTTTGCGGTTAGCATAGTCAGAAATACGGCAATCAAAGTCGATGCTGTTACCTATAATATTGTCATTTGGGGTTTGTGTGAGCATGGTCTGGCTGACGAGGCCTATGGGTTTCTGTCTGAAATGGTGAAGAAGGGTATAATGCCCGATTGCGTTAGCTACAAGACCTTGATTAATGGGTTTTGTCAGGAAGGAGGCCTTTTTAGATCTAAGGCTCTAACTGATGAAATCTCTGAACCAACACCGGCAAGTACTTACTGCAAGCACCGAGCCATTGAAAAAGCGTGTTCTTTGTACCGGCAAATGGTTAAAGGTGGGCTGCTGCCCGACATTGTTACTTGTGGTTCGATTATCAGCGGATTGTGCAAGAATGGAAGAATTGTTGAAGCATGGTTGCTACTAAGGGAAATGGAGAAGACAGGTGTGGATCCCAACCGCGTATGTTATACTGTTCTTGTTGATTCACTGTTTAAAGCAGAAAGTTGCCACAATGCGTTGGCTCTTCATAGTCAGATGGTTGTGCGTGGGATTCCGTTTGATTTGGTTCTGTATACCATTTTGATGGATGGACTCTTTAAGTCCGGAAAGCATGTCGAAGCTGAGGACACCTTTAGGATGTTGTTGTTAGAAGATAATCTTCCAAATGTCATCACCTACACTGCTTTGATGGATGGTTTATGCAAAGTGGGAGATATAATTGGTGCAGAATCTGTCCTATCACTGATGGCGGAGAAAGGTGTTCTTCCCAATGTTGTCACATATTCATGTATGATAAATGGCTATGTGAAGAAAGGAATGCTCAAAGAAGCTGTTAGTGTTATGAGGGAAATGATTGACAAAAACGTTATGCCGAATGCTTTTACATATGCTTCACTTATTGATGGCTTCTTTAAAGCTGGTCAACAAGAAGTTGCATTTGAACTCTCTGATGAAATAAAGCTCATGGGGTTGGAGAAGAACAAATATATTCTGGATGCCCTAGTGAATCACTTCAAAAGAATTGGAAAGATGGAAGAAGTTGCTGGGTTAGCCAGAGGCATGGTTTCTAGAGGTGTGTTGTTGGATCATGTTAACTACACATCTTTGATGGATGGGTTCTTTAAGGAGGGGAATGAATCAGCAGCTATAGAGTGGGCTGAAGAGATGTCAAAGAAAGGCATTCCGTTAGATATTGTTTCTTACAATGTGTACATCAATGGTTTGTTAAAGCTCGGCAAATATGAAGCTGACTCAGTCTATACAGGAGCGGAAGAACAAGGTTTAGCTCCAGATGTTGCTACATATAACACCATGATTACTGCTCATCGTAAGCAGGGAAAACTTGGAAGTATTGTCAAGCTGTGGGATGAGATGAAGAGTTACCGAATAAAACCAAATATGATCACATGCAACATTTTGGTCGGAATGCTTTGTGAAAAAGGAGAGATGGAGAAAGCAATGGATATACTGAATGAAATGTTGATTATGGGGAGCCATCCTAATTTGACAACCTATCGGATTTTGCTTAATGCTTCTTCAAAGTGTGGAAGAGCTGATGCAATTCTCAAAATGCACAATAAACTCCTGGATTCGGGAATCAAGCTCAGTGGCTCGATTTATAACACTCTTATTACAACTTTATGCAGATTAGGTATGACAAAGAAGGCGTCTGAGACGAAAAAAGATATGGAAGACAAAGGCTTCTCCCCCGATACTATCACGTTTAATGCCCTTATTCATGGGTACTTTGTAGGCAGTCATGTAGCAAAGGCTCTGGCTACATATTATGATATGCTGGAGAAGGGTTTAACCCCAGATTTGACGACCTATAATACAATTATAAAGGGTCTCTTGGATTCTAGTCGGATGGCGGAAGTGGAAAAATGGTTTTGCGAGATGAAGAACAGAGGTCTTCATCCGGACTCTTCCACTTACGATACTTTGGTTTTTGGTCATGCGAAGATAGGGGACGTGAAGGAAAGCTTCAAGATGTTCTTTGAAATGATTGCCAGAGGGCTTGTACCCAAAACCAGCACTTATAATGTGCTTATCAAGAAATCCATAAAGGATAAAAGGATGGATCGTGCAAGAGCTCTAATGATGGACATGAAAGAGAGAGGAGTCAGCCCCAATTCTTCAACATATGATATCATGATATCTGGCCTGTGCGAACTTAGCACCCCTCCAAAGGTTAATAGGAAACAGAGATCACTGCACTTGGAAGAGGCGAAGGGGCTGTTAATGGAGATGGATGAAAAGGGACTGGTCCCATTTGACCGTACAATTTCCCACATCTGTTCTGCATTTTCTGAACCGGGAATGGAGGCCAATTGGGAAAGACGCTTAAAGGAGTATTACAGCAAGAAAAAGAGTTGCAGTTCTTTAAACTCATAAATGGTAATATATATATATATATGTGTGTGTGTGTGTATGTTCCATCGTCAGGTTCTTGTTTCTCTATTCCATTTTCTGATGTTTCCTCTCAAGATTGATGTTTTTTATTTGCAGTTTGTGTGTGGGAAGGAATATACTCAGGCAGAAAGGACTGTCTTCCGATTCTGTACAGCTTTCCTCTCGATTAATTTTTTTCATTTTAATTTTCATAGTTTTATTTTGTATCATCAATAGAATTTCAAAGTTTTTCATTTTTATTCTATATTTTGGAATGTGACATTCATCATACAGATCATATCATGCAAGTATATGGGTCGTCGACTGTGATCATGTTGTGCCGATTAATCTGGGCCGTTCAGACAAGATCTTACGAGCTTAGAATGCAAACAGGTGAAGCCCGAGAAGAGTAGAGATGGGTATAGGTCCAAATTCCAATATATGTAGATTGAGCCTAGCATGGGCTTATGGGCCGTTCTAAATTGGGCCTAAGATGGGCTTATGGGTCGTTCTAATGTTACATGCTTGCATCGCATGGACGAACAAGGAGACGCCGCGTGTATAGAAATATACAATACGACTTGGGATAAGTGTGTATTTATGGGAAGTGGGGTATTTTTAGATTTTAATTCAGCAAACAGGATTACGTATGTATTATTATTATTATTATTATAACGCCTTATACTGTTGTGATATTTATGTGGGATGTAGAATATTGTCTTCTTAATTATATGATAAGATGGTACAATTTATTATTTATTTTTTATTTTCTAAAGAGGGTCGTTAGGTCAAATAGTTCATTTTGCAAAAGGGAAGCTATATCGTATCCAATCATTTAAAACGTACGTCTATAATTTATAGAGAGCCACATATTATCTCTATGTCAGTTATTTAAAGTGTTCATAGGAGAGGAGTAGATTTTATAATCATTACGAATGTACAAAGAATTTCATTTTGATATTAATTAATTCATGGGTGCATGCTAAAAACTCGGTTTCATTACATGTTTGAATATGGACAAAATATCAGATATTGTGAATTGTTTTTTAAAAAAAAAATGTAAATGAAAATAAGGGGAAAGATAAAGACCATTTAAGAGGTGCAGGAATTATTATCCTTTTATTGGCTCGTCTCTCAAAAAAGCAAAACTTGAAGCTGTTGAAAATTTTAAATGTGCCAACTACATCCAATCCCCTTTTTTCATTTTCATCTGTGTATATACAAAATCTTATAATAATAAATAAAAATCTGAAAAATATCGAATCCAACAGCAGGACACGTAATGATAAAAATTGGACCGAATTATTATAAGACATGTGCAATGTGCATGGAAATGTAACAGTCGTGGCGCGAAGGCCAAGATGTAAAAAAAAAAAAAAGACAGAGAGGGAGGGAGCTTCTATTCTTGCCTCTAATGACAATGTTTTTATGACAAATCCCAATCCCAAGAGGGTCAAAAGCCTCTCTTAATCACCACCCTCCTCCTAATCATATCCGCTGATTTTCATGCCACTTACCTTTTCTGTTGAGCTCCACAATATTAAAATATTTATTTATTTATTTATTTTACTAATTATTCAAAAGATTCTCTCACTCGTACAAAGAACTCCAACATTAAAATATTTATTTATTTTACTAATTATTCAAAACATTGAAGATTCTCTCACTCATTACAGAGAGCTAAATCACGCGGTAGAAAACAACTAAAGGGGTTTCTTCAATTTCCCACCTAATTTAAAATCATTTAATTTATGTTAATGATGTAACAAATTTTAAAAAAAAAACGATATATAGTCAACCAGTTTCTTCGCTTGCAACGTGTCCATATACGTATACACATATCAATCAGCTCTATTTTCTTTCTTTTTTTACTGTTTCCTACTATAGTTTTACAGCGAGATTTAATTACTGAAGTGTTCTACTAGTTAAAAGCTGGCTATAAATAAACATTGGTCCGGCAATTTCTTTTTTTAAAAAAAAATTAAAAAAGCATTGGTCTGACATGTGAAACTTCGATGCCTGAGGAGCTCGATCATCAAAGTCGAATCTTGTTTATATAGCCACGTGATCGTCGTGTAAGATAACGAAATGTTTGTCCGGGGAGGCATCTGATCTGAGAACGAATGATTCGAGACTTCGAGCCACACCCACTCCCAAGCCGTGTGATTCATAATTGGGCCCGAGAATCCTGATACAGGCCCATAAACGGGCCTGTATTGTAACAAGTTCGTACGTACATCGTTCCATTTCAGGGCTGTGAGAGAAGTAGCCTCGTCCTCGTCTCCTGGTGGGACGCTGAACGGCGTCGTGTCGAGATTGTGGCATTTCCTCTTGGCCTTCTGCTCTTCTCCAGTCGTAATTAATTAATTTATATAATGAATACGGAGTTACATATTATTAAAGTATATGTTGAAATATTAGAACAAAAAAATTCGGATTAACATTTCATCAGATCTGATATACATTATTTTGTGTTTTTTTCTTGTGTGTGGGACAAATTTTGGTTTTAGTCACTATCTGTCATTGAAGAACTTTAATTAAATTCTTAAGCAATCAATATGCGGTAATTACCGCTAGCTGGCATCTCTGAAGATCAGTTGTCATCATTTCATTGTCACATGCTATTTTTAAACAATATCATGCACATATATAACCATGTATACGTATATAAGGCAACACCCTAACAAATCACTGTGTATACTTACTCTCCTATCTCACACAAACGCTCCTTAAAAACTCAACCAAAGTGAGTGTTGTGTTCCCTAACGCTTGTCCCCTCCCCCTCTCTCCCTCTCTCTCTCTCTCCATCTCTCTCTCGATCGAGCAAATAGAAGCAAAAAAAAATCTAAAAAAAAGAATGAGAAAGAAGACAGAAGATGAAGGAAACAATGAGTACAAGAAGGGTTTGTGGACAGTGGAAGAGGACAAGATCCTCATGGATTATGTCAAAGCTCATGGCAAAGGCCATTGGAACCGCATCTCCAAAAAGACTGGTCACTTTTCTCTCTCCTTGTTCTCCAGATTATTTTCTTTGGGTGGGCGGTGAAAGAAAAAGAAAAACTATGCCTTTTCCCGAATTAGTTGAACGATCTTGGGGGCGAGACAAAAAGTAAGGGGTCTTTGGGGAGTTTTCTTGAATTTTAGGGGTCTTTCTGAAATTTTGGATTGTGTGGATTGAATAGGTCTGAAGAGGTGTGGAAAGAGTTGCAGGTTGAGGTGGATGAATTACCTTAGCCCAAATGTGAAGAGAGGCAATTTTACTGAGCAAGAAGAAGATCTCATCATTAGGCTACACAAGTTGCTTGGGAATAGGTGAATTTTGTATATTCATTATATTTACATATATATATATATATTTACATATATATATATATATATATATATATATATATATATCCATTTAAATTCATTTGCCGAGAAAGGGTTCATATTTCTATACTAATGCTACACCACTCGCGAATTCGTTGACAATTCATAGATTTTTTTTTCTTATAAGGCTATCGAGAACATAGAAACATGATGGAGAATTTTCAATCCATTCAGAGAAAAATGTTTCAAACTTGTTGTTCCATAGAATTATTTAGCTCACTAATATGTGTACAATACATATATATATATATATATATGTATGTATATGTTGTATATTGTAGGTGGTCTTTGATCGCTAAAAGGGTGCCTGGTCGGACCGACAACCAAGTGAAAAACTATTGGAACACGCACCTAAGCAAGAAACTGGGAATCAAAGATCAAACAGTAAGCAAATCCATGAATATTGGAAACGGTGATGATGCTCCGGCAAGTCTTCCAAATCCTACGGACGCATCTGAAGAAAAGTTTTCGGATATCAACGGGGAAAGGGTGAAAGAGATCAGAGCTTCTGATTCGGACAAAGGGATATTGGATCAGTTCCAACTGCTTCCAAGCCTCCATCTTCAGACCATTGGACCGATGTTTGGAGGAGGAGGGGGAGAGAGTGGCTACATGGGTTCTCTTTGGGTTCATCATCATCATGATGATGATGATTTTGATCTGAGCACTCTCACCAACATGATGGATTTCATAGATGGACATTGCTTTTGATCCCCGTATTCTTGTTTGTTTGTTTCCTATATATGTTTCTGTATTATTTTTTTTTTTACTCTTTTATGTTGATTTCATAGCTGGTCAAACACTGATACATCAAACAATATGGTAATATTGAAATATATTGTTGATGTGGCAGTGTATGATTAGCTTAATCATTCTGTTAAGAAATTTCTTTTTCTTTTTTCCTTCTGGGTCTGGTTATAACTTATAAACTCTATATAAATTGCTATATGAATATTTTGTTTCTGTTAAACGGGCCAACTTATATTTCACCTTATAAAAAAGGGTGCTCAATAGCTTTCAATTCAAGATCACAAAAACATGTATACAACTTATAATGGTAATATATATATTATAGGTTTTAGAAATCATGCGAAAAAAATAAGAGAAGTTGAAGGATGTATATGGATATGTATGTGTGTGTGTGTATACAGGTGATTAATGAAAGCAGGGGCACACCACATAAGGGTGCATTGTAATAAAAATTTAATAGAGGGTGCAATAATTTAGGACAGGGCAGTAATATGCCAGAAAGAATCCCAACTCATAGTCCATATGTAATTTGACTAATCATATTAATAAAAATATATATATATTTATGGTCCCAATGGTCTCACCTCATGGGGTAATTAATATAGGATATTAATGCGCATGTAAATAAAGACCATTTGGCATAGCACTATAATTGTCCTGACCCTTTAAAATAACTAAATAAATTTAATGTTGTCATTTATATTCGCCCTGCCCTAAGAGAAAATTATATAAATACTATATGACAAGGTTGTCTCCCCTTAACAGTTAAAATTCATGTTCTTGTCTAGACTTTTTCCAAGCTTGAATTTCAAAACCCTACAAATATATATATATATATATATAGTCTTATTAATTTTATATAGCTGGGTTTTTGAAATCTTGTTCAACAAAGATTCAATATAAATTCAAATATAGAAATCAAGGGTTTAGAATATATTAGCCCAACGTCTTTTCCTTTATTCTGTTCATAGACAAGGCCACCAGGATCACACGTACATACAAAGCTGACTAATGGTTGGTCTCTATTCATCAAACAGATCCTTCTTAGAAGGCGTGCCAATCGTTGTGCAATTTAATCTTTATTTTTATCACTTTATAAGATTTATATTTTTTATTAATAAAAATGTCATCTTTTTTTTCATTTATTAATGTTATTAACGATAGAATTTTCATTTGAATTGTAATTAAGAAAAAGATTATTTATATTAACTTTTTATATTCTATTTTACAAAAATAAATTTCAAACGTATAAAAATTTATAATTAATTTAATGTAAAATATAAAAATTTTAAAAATTATAAAACAAGGTCCAATTTTTTTTTTGAGATGTCTTTGTTCATCAATTTAAGATAATGGTAGTTCCGATTATCTAAGACTAATGAAAAGCTACCTTTAAGATATACAGTGTATAATTCCGTACAATAGTAAACAAGGAACTAACTTAGGGTACCAAAAACAAAGTAGGCAATTTGGATGTGGTGTTAATTAAAAGGTGGTTTCTTCACCTTATTGTTATGTCGAAAACATCCATATATATATATATATATATATTGAAAATCTAATATGACTTTAAAAAACTATAATATAAACTATTTGGTATTGGAAAAATGCGATGCAGAAGATCCTATATATGACGGGTACAATATTAGCATATCATTTTCTTGCAGTGGGTTTATTGTTTTCATATATATGAGATATCATTGTATTTGTTTTCCTCAGTGATTTTATCTATCAATCATGCATGCGCTATATGTGTTGAAATTACGTATAGAAAGGGACCACTGCAAGATATGCTAATAATAAAAGCTTTAGTTATATATATTAATGGGATTATATATATATTGATCTACATGGAAAAAAAGGGTTCATATATATATATAGTTGGGAAAAGTGAAAAGGGAAAGACCAATCTTTGGCTTGAATGACCTCTATGCAAAGACTTCCTACAGCTTCCAATGAAGTATGGTAGCCACATCTTTAACCTAAACAAACAACATACAAAAGAAACATATTAAACTGTCTCCGGATTTTTATTTATTATTTATTAATTTGTAGGTTGGAAGGTGAAGAAAAGCAAAGAGAGAGAGAGAGAGAGAGAGAGAAAGAGGGAGCTCATCATAAGGGCGGACAACAGATTACATGGGCATGGCCAAATTAGGTAAAACATGTACATGGAGAAGATGTGAAGGATGGATGGATGGATGGATATGGATATATATATGATCATGATGGTAATGATGATGGTGATGATGGGTTGGTTCATACAGAGGTATAGGGAGAGAGGCCAAACTGAAGTCCCCAAAGCTCAAAAGAGCCCTTGACAAAGTCATAGTATCCTCCCTTCAATGCAAGCGTCTTATTCACCAGCCCTTCTCTCACGAATGGGTATGTCAACAAGTTTGCTATCGACACATTCACTGCCTCCTGCAATTTTTTTTTTTCGATTTCCAAAAAAAAAATACGCACCAAATGTATCAGAAACTGCATCATATGTATATATATATATATATATATATATATATATATATATATATATTACACATATATATATATATATATATAACACACATATATATGTGGGCTAAGTTACATTGTAACGTAATCAATGATTAAGATGTACCTTTTCACAATAGGTACATTGGGCTTCAAAGGGTGAATCTCCTTGTTCCGCCAAAACCTTAGACTTAGCTGGTAAACCGATTTTGACCCAGTCTTCTATGAAATCACTGCAATTTAATTATTTTTTTATATAAGGAAATATTATTTATACTTAATTAATTTTTAATTGGGAAATCTTTGTTTATTATATATATATATATATTTAATTTTACGTGGAGTTGGGCCCTTCGAATGTGAAAGACATAAGCCCCTTTATCCCACCGCATGCGCTGTGACCAATCACCACAATGTTTTCCACCTACACAAAAAATTTCAACTTTATATGAATACCACATGCACACATATTATCAGTCAGAACCTGAAAAACGAATTATTAATTTTAATATCGCAGCATAATACATATCACGAAATACTATATTTATAAAACCCATCATTTATATTTATCGAACGGTTCGGCCCAATACGATCCATTGGTCACACTGGCCCGGCTTATTATATTTTGACCATGCGTTATCGCGCTTTGCCTCATTTTTCATTTTAAGATGATTAAAATCCATGCAATTTTCGAATCATGTTAATTTCCAATCATTGCTAACCACGAATGGTTTTTTTCAAAATTATTTTGGACACAGGCGTACATGTATACGCAGTAGCACGTATCTATACACACACATCTGAGAAAGTATATATACATGCAGAGACGGAGAGCCTCACCTTAAGGTGTAAAACAGCATATTCAACGGCGGCGCCAACTCCGGTGTGCCGGACCTGCGTTGACAAAAAGTCAAAGTCAAACACTTCGTCTCTACAATGGTAACATGATGACGGTGATGATGGTATACCTGGTCAAAAGGAGGAACGATGTTGGCGACGTTACGGACCACGAAGGCCTCTCCGGGTTGGAAGTCCAGCACGTGTGACGGGCACACTCGTGAGTCCGAACATGCAAACACCATGAACTGCACCATTTTTTTTTCATTTTTTTACAAATTCATCGATCTAATCATGTATATAATAAGCACACCCGTATATATATATATATAAACCAATTACATATTAGATTTTTCTCTCTTTTTTTTTTTACCTTGGGACTCTGGCCCTTGGCGAGCTCACCATACAAAGCTGGGTTTTTACTGAAAGTAATTCAAAAAACAAATATTATAAAACTACATAACACATGTGTATATACTATAATGAGGAGAGAAAATGTATAGAGAGCAATGGAGGAGGAGAGAGATATTAGTAATAATAATAATAAAAGAAAATAAAAAATAATAAGATTACTCGTATTTCTCCTTCTTGAAGTGGATGAAGCCTTGCTTGATGCGCTCGACGGGGTCGAAGGGTTTGCTGTCGGAGGACGAACCTGTCTGAGCCTGCGCCGTTATGGGTCCCATTTTCGCCGCCGCCTCCTCGTCCAGCTCTCCCTTCTCTCTGCCCATTCATTCGTTTCGGTCACATTACGAACTCAATTTCATATTCATCAATTAATTGTTTTTATATACTTTTTTTTTCCTCTAATAACCGTATATCAATTTCTCGTTTAAATCATAAAATAGATTTTTTTTAATTCTCCAGTATAATAATAAATTGGTCTCGTGGGATCGGGGGAAGCTTACATGAGAAGCTTCTTGAGAGCTTCAATGGCTTCTTCATATGATTCATTCCCCATTCCTTCTCTCTGCAAGTTTGTCGTCGACCCACCGAAATTAAATAGGTTTATTCCCGGAAAATTGATAAATAATTTTAAAAACTAATTAAAGAGTTTCAAATTAATATGTTTTTTCAACCACATATGTAATTCCACGTAGGCATTATTTGGGTAGTTAAGATTGGTACAAGGTGGTTAGGAGCAAAAATGGGTAGGTTGCTGCAAGCTAATATCAATGGCGATATCACTACCAATCTACCCACACATACAACACACATAAAAAAAAAACAATAAAATGATATTTATTTTTTGGGATAAATTGAAATATGATCATATGATAACAGCAGGCGAAAAGCTCTATTAAAATATGATAATGACACACAGTATCCATTTCAGAGATAAATACTTGCCACCTTTCTTGGGGGGAAAGTAAGAGTTCCCAACTTTCCGGGAAGTACCTTTTAAAGACATCGTATAATGAGTTGAAGCAATTAGAAGTCCAATTTCGGACACATGGTTCCGGGAGTGGGAATGCGTCTTTTCACTGTAATTACTCACCCATGCAATTGTTCTTCCATCAACTAAATATCCATAGTCCCCTTTTGTTCGTATGACTCGATATGCATTTTCGTGCAATCATTTCATTAACATTAATTTCGTAACGCCGGCCCTTTCGTTGCGAGCACTAATTTCGTCCGGGAAATATAATATATAATAATAAAAAGATGTAAGGAAAAACAAACGAAGCAATTATTGTAATACGTATATATCTCCAATACTATATCTTCACATTTGTCTAAACATATATACGAAAACCACCATGCAAACACACGTAGTGTGAAAAATGTAGGATTGCAGAGAGAGAGAGAGAGAGGAATGTAGAATATATATGTACCCAAGAAGGGGTGATGATGGGGGCGGGGGCAGCGAATACGGGCTCGTTACGGATAAGGCTCGGGACAGAACGAGAAGAAGACGAGGAGGAAGAGGAGGAGAGGCGGGCGACAATGGAGGGACGAACAGTGGATTTCTGCGGAGAAGAAGTCTGAGCCGGGGAAAGGGAGGTGAGGAAGAAACCGTTGACGGCCGCCGTCGACATTTTTTCTGGACGATGATACTAAATATTATAAGACTTTTAATAAGTTAATGAGAGTGTATATTAATTTACACTCAGTGAAGTTAGCACAAGACTGGCGAGACATCGGGTTTTTTAAAAACACTGAAATGGGTTCGGGACGAGGATAAGGAAAGCGAAAGGTAAGGTGAATAAGAAACCTTGTTCCGTTTTGTGGATGAGGAAAGAGAATCCGGTGAACGGCCGTTTTATTTATTTATTTTTTAATTTTTATTTCGTTTGTAATAATTTTTGCGGTTGTACCGTATATGGGCATGAATGATATCTACGATATGCCAATTAAGTACATTCCTCGTTGCATCGTGCCATATTTCACCACTCGGTTGTGAACGTAACGTGAGGCCAAATGGTTCGAGGGTTACATATTTAAATTAACACTAAATATCAATCCAGAATTATATCTATCTTCCACTAATCTTTGAATTCATGTATTATGCGGATGCAGTACTGAAAGAAGAAAGGTACAGTTTATCGAAATATTTGTTTTTTTTTTATAGGAGAAAGAAACAAAATGGAGACACGTACGCGGCGAATAATCTAGAAGGAAAACGCGAGGGAAGTATGAGTGGAAGGTGAAGGAGTGGTGATGGTTGAATTTTAGGGGCGGAGAGAGAGGATAAGGTTCTATCTCCAAAACAAGGCAATGGTCATAGTTTTCCCACTCACATATCATATAAACACCATGCACCACTCCTTTATTATCATCTACACACATATATACAAATACACACAAATGCTTGATGAGATTATATATATATATTATATATCATTAGTCTTGGTTTCTTTGATTTTTACCTTCGTGGGTTCGAGGACGATAGATGGTGACCCCATCCGCACACATGAACGATTCGTCTTTCGGGTTTCTACCGAAAAACTTTGGTTCACATCCAGATGTTGGTCGACACAAGACCAGCAATAAGCTATCTCTAACTGTATTATGCACAAAAGAATACCAGGTTGTCTTTAAAAAAAAAATACAGGATCTATTGCCATGCAAAAGCAAAATCCCAAGTTACAATTACATATATCAGCCATGTAGAGAGAGAGAAATTAATGAACATGGTTGGGGTGATGTTTCTCGTACGCACTTCTTGTCAACCAGATAAGGTTGTCAAGCCAACGAACGATAATCGAACATTACAAAAAGTTGGCACGACACTCTTTTTATTCTTTGGGTTTGCACTCTCTAGCCTCTTGGCGAGTGGAGATGACCGTATCAAAATAGTGGACAAATATGGCTTCTATTGGGAAGGAGGATATTATATAGGTTGGATGAAGATATATAAAATGTGTTTAAAAAAAAAAAGGGTTGAATTTGGTGTGTTTATGTAATGAAGCGAAACTATGTCGACATTTTTATGCAATAAGACGCCATAAATGTCAACATTTTCTTTCATTATGTGTAAAAAATTGGAAAAGAAAGCCATATACGGAATGTGGAGCAGCTGAAGAGGCAGAGGGAGTGTGTAAGATACAAGTGGCCCACGTGGCCTCAAGTGGGTCCCGCTTTTCTCGTGGCCACTCCAGTTTCTTGTAGCGCTTTACACGTGGCATACATTTTGATGACGTGTCTGCTTTGACAACTTTGTCAGAGCGAATCGGATACCAGTACCACACCAAAACTCTTTGCACATGAAAAAAAAAAAGAGAAAAAGAAAAGGAAATAGGGCTGATTTGCTGTTTCCATTTGCTCAAGTGCTGAATTATGAAATAAAACTAACTACGGTCAGTGGCATAATCTTTTCACGGCGGCGAAAACTCCAATCAAATCTTGCCTGTACGGTAAGTAAGATTTTCTTCGCTTATCCCCTTGCGCGACACCATACGGCGTCGTTTTGTGGGTCCTCTTGGCGTAAGTTGAACTCTTCTTCTTATTCTTCTCTCCGTCGCTCCCGTTCGTGAAAATCGAGGTGGCGTCGCCGCCTTCGCTTTGGCTTCTCATCAGAAGATCCTTGAAACGCCACCGTTTCGGTGTTCCAGAAGAACTTCCTTTGGATTTGCTCTTGGAGCGACGACCTCCCGCCCGTAAATTTTCCCCATCATTGGATTCTGACGACAAAAGTGACGGTGAAGACAATGACGGAATATTCCATTCTCCGTGTAAAAGATTCCTCGAGATTTCTAGATCGGTTGCCACGACATCGTCTTCCTCGTGCTTTGTCGGGACCGTGTCGTTTGGTTTGGCGGGGAAGAAGAAGAGGTCGTCTTCACGCAACGGCGTCGTTTTGGGGGCTACAAACTCGAAGTCCACGTCATCCTCCCAGTCTCCGTCGACTTTAACGGAGTAAAGATCTGGAACAATGCAGCCTGATCTGGATTCTCCGGCTATTTTAACGGCGGCGTCGGTAAAGTCGACGGAGGTGTAGAAACTGAAGCTGGTGCAAAATGACACCGTGGAGGAATCCTGCATCATAGTCAACGTGTTTTCTTCCTCTGTTTCTCTGTTCGAAAGACATAACAAGAACGTTGTATTCTCAGCCATCCAGTGTCCTTTTTTTTGTATGTAATACGTGTCTGTGGGGTATACGCTTGGACGTGATGGAGATATGCGTTTATGTATGAATTTATACGTATGTTTGTGCATATACATGCAATGGTAGAGAGCTTGTCATTGCTTAACACATAGGAAACGTATGTTGTATGACTCTGATTGTAAGAGTTAACGTATAGATAAGTGATCGGTACACAATTTTAAAATGCAAACATAGTACATATACATATGTATATATATATATATATGCTACAGACGAAATAACATATAAAAATTAGTTTACCTTGTTCATCACACTCCGTATACGTGAATACGTGATACTTATAAGATAATTAAAACAAAATACAAAACCTATAACATATTCAGGCAATATAATTAGACGTTTTAGATGATATGTATCATCACTAATTTAGTTTTTTACGTACCCTTCATCGTGTGTGTGTGTATATATATATATATATAAATATAAAATCAGCTATCCGAACATGCACGAAGTTGCAAACCCCATATAAATTTCAAATCAAATATAAGCATTTCTTACAAAAACATAATCAACCTTCGTATTTACTTTTTACATATGTATGAATGCTCCATGGACCGGGCTGCACATCTAGAAGAAACTCCACCTAATTATTTGTATCTACCCTTTCATATAATTTTCATGTTCTACGCATCATTTTATTGTTGACAAGAATAAATTACATTAATTTATTGTCACGAATCTTTCTCAACCCCGAGCTTAAATATCACATATTCGGATCTATTGGGGTGGATTCTTTATTTATAGAGAAAAATTAATACATTGCAGATAAAATGTTACGATACTGAAAAGGAGACTTGAATCTTTTAAAATATCCCAAGGGCTCGAGTAAGATCTAGGGCAGGACTGTCCTACCAGAACATGACACTTTCAAAACCAACTGTCTAATTGTTCATCTTAATTTGGTATTATCCTATTTTATTCCAACATTTAAATGCATATCTAGACTCCATATATTATCAAAATTTGTCATCTATAATTATGGAAACAAGATATTCAAGAAGATATACATGCATGTTATGTTCTAGAATTCACATGTGGAGAAACGGGGTGACAGCCTAAAGCTATAATCAAATATAATAAATATTTAATCTCATGCACTATGATTTGGATCTAATTATTAATAAATAAATAAAAAACATCTAAGTTTTTATAAGGAAAATAATTTTAAAGAGATAATAATGACCTTCTGTGATGGTTATCCCACCCAATCAGGCAGCGGCGTTGACCCCAGCTATGCCTCCCCCTGTGACGCAATCATCTCTCCGCCAGCTTCCTCCCCCGATATATCGCCGGTAATATACCAACCGATAATCTCGCGATTTGTTCATATCTCAGTCCAACCGGACTCTCATTCCCGATCCACGTTACCTTTCCCCGTGAATTTTGAATTTACCAATTAATTTTTTTTGGTTAACCAACAATTAATTTGCCACAACTTGTTATTGGGACTGTAAATTTTTGTTGAGGATTATGAAGAATTAGAATTATTTATTATAAAATTAATATTAATATCCTAATAAAACTAGTTTATAGGCTTTTTATTAAAATACTAATATTAATCCTGTTAAGACATTATCATTAATTTTATTACGAATATAATTTTATAATACATAGTTCTAAATCTTCATAATTACCGATAATAAATATACAGTTTTATGCATATTTTAATTCGTGGAAACCGTAATAATCCATTTTTTTATTAGCTTTTATTAATCAACTAATTTTGAGATTGCAATAAAACCGGTCCGTACCAAAACCGGTACGAACAACATGGTTTCTCGGTTAATAGACAATCCCACTCCAACCATTTCGTCGTTGTTTTCTCCCGAGATTCTCTCTCCGTATCGAAAGCCAGGACTTCATAGAGAAGAAGAGAACACGAGTTTTGATTTTTCCTATATTCTCTGGCGTTGGCGATTCCATTGTTTTCTTTTGATAGATTCGATCATTGATTTTCTGTCTCTGACTCTGCACCCGCTGCAATCGACGGTGAGTGGCCGTTTTCATCCAGTAAGGAGGATGAGGATGATGATGATGATGATGAAGAAGCATCTTAACTAGAGCTTGTTGGCGAGGTCAGTGCTGGTTTTGTGGCAGGTTTCTCAGATTTGTTTCCTTCTGTTGGAATTCAGTTGAATGATGGTATGAATTTGGGAGCCTTTTCTATGTTCATTTTTCACTGTTTCTTTTTCTTGATGAATTGTGCTGATTGGGTTCTGTCGTAGCTCAGGAATTTGGGGGTTTAGGAGTATCTGGTCGATGATCAATTGTGTGAGTCTCTTTTTATAGATGTAGGTGATCATTTGGATCCAATATTGGAGTTCTTTGTCGATGAGAACGAATGTGGGATTTTGATTGCGTCATAGGATTTGAACAAGCTCATACATATTGGTACTATGTTTGACAACGGTGTCTCCCGTCACTGCAAGGGGTATCTGGGGATTTCGATTTAGGGAAATGGTGATTACTTTTCAGGATTTTAAGGAAGTTCGATGCTATTTTTTTTTTACGCGGGGAGCTTGATGCTTTAGCTTCCAAAATACATTGTCTGAATTTATGGCTTTTTTTCTTGGTAGAATCTGAAGTTATAGTCTTTTCTTCCTTGTAGAATCTGAATTTATAGCCTTTTTCTTGGTAGAATCTGAACGTATAGTAAAGGGTCTGCACTTTGAATTTACAGCTCTGCATTATGTTCTAATAGGATCTACTTCCTTTTATTTCTATTCATTTGAACACCATGACAAGTTGACAACATATTCTTCATTTTGACTTTCATACTTCTGTTTAACAGATAATCATTTGGATGCAAAGGGAGTTGATAATGTCATCGCATTTTTTAGTTGCTCTATGCTGAACAAAAGGAAAATGCTGGTGAATTGGAAGGAACCGCACATCAAATCGACGCTC
>NW_010966665.1:928676-966839 GCF_000463585.1 Tarenaya hassleriana
GTCGATGTGCATGAAATCCTCACTCAAGAAGTCTCCGATCAGTAGCAAATCGACGCTCTTGTCAGTCAGACTCTCTTGTAGATTTTTTGAAACCGATGAGAGTGAAGGCTTGTGTCATATGATTTAAGGAACAATATAACAATGGAGTCTGGTTTGGATAAACGATTTCCTCTCAATGCAAAAGAATACAAGTTATTCGAAGAAGTCGGCGATGGTGTCAGTGCAACTGTATATAGAGCTTTATGCATTCCTCTCAAGGAAACAGTTGCAATCAAGGTTCTCGATCTGGAAAAGTGCAACAGCGATCTGGTAGGTATAGAAGAATACATTTTATATGTACCTTAAAGAACAGCTTTTCTCTTTTTTTTTTCCCAAGATTCTCTCCCCGCCAGTGTCCTGGTGTCACCTCTCAAGGACTGCGTTTACAGCTCTTTCTGATTTTCTCTGTTTCCGTTCTACGCCTTAAAGCACTCGTGAATCCCATTTTTAGTTCAGTTACCTTTGAAAGTAGACAAACACAGGCGAATCTGTCAAAACAGAGTTATATGTTTCATGTTGTGTAAACCTTTCCCTCTATAAAATGTAACGAACTTAAGTTAGAGGTGATGCATCATCTGCTGCTGTTGACATGGTAAATCGAACATTTAATGTTGAATGGATGTTGATACGCATGCAGGATGGGATCAGGCGAGAGGTACAGATGATGAATCTGATCGATCATCCTAATTTGTTACGAGCACATTGCTCCTTTTCCACTGGGCACCACCTTTGGGTCGTGATGCCTTACATGGCTGGAGGATCCTGTCTCCATATAATGAAGTCTGATTATCCAGATGGATTCGAGGAATTTGTTATCGCTACTTTGCTCCGTGAAACTCTGAAAGCTCTTGTGTATCTTCATGCTCATGGGCATATCCATAGGGATGTCAAGGTTTATGTTTCATTACTCTGCTCCCCTTTTTACCGATCTTCTAGCTACTACCATCGGGTTAAATTTGAGTGCTCTCATGGGAACTAATATTTTTCTTCTTCTTTGTCTTCTGGTCCTTCTTCGTTTATTGCGGATCCTTTTTTGAAGGATGGTGCTGTGTCACCATTGTTATTGATATATGTGGCTTCTCTTACAGGCTGGAAACATTTTGATTGATTCTAATGGTACCGTTAAGTTAGCTGACTTTGGAGTCTCTGCTTGGATGTTTGATACTGGGGACAGACAACGTTCTAGAAATACATTTGTTGGAACTCCATGCTGGTACCTTTTCCTACTTTAATATTTCCGTGTTCTGGGATTCTGTGGATTTTATTTTGACATATTCCATTTCACGTTTGTTTCTTCACAAGGATGGCTCCTGAAGTGATGCAGCAATTGCATGGATACGACTTCAAGTGAGTTGATTTTCTCTTAACTCTGAACTTTGACTTTTATGCATTTTGTTCTCAATAATTTACTCTGGTTGCCTCCCTAAGACACTAGATTGTGTACAGAGCAGATATATGGTCATTTGGAATCACAGCACTTGAGCTGGCGCACGGCCACGCCCCATTTTCCAAATATCCGCCAATGAAAGTAAAAATCTTCTGTTATATTTCCATTTGTAAATATCTTCATTCTTCACTGTTCTCTAGTACACAGTTTGTATATTTTGCTCTCTGGATCTGCAGGTCCTGCTAATGACCTTACAAAATGCACCACCTGGACTTGACTACGAGAGAGACAAGAGATTCACAAAGGTATGTGTGGTCATATTTTCATTAGCAATATACACCTCTATATTTTCAATTCTTCTCAAAGAGATGTTTGCTTGTCCTTTCCAGTCGTTCAAGGAATTGGTGGGTGCATGCCTGGTGAAAGACCCGAAGAAGCGTCCACCTGCAGAAAAGCTTTTGAGGCACCATTTTTTCAAGCAAGCACGTCCACCTGATTATCTGGCTCGTGCAATCCTTAATGGACTTCCTCCATTAGGTGAACGTTATAGGAAGCTAAAGGTCTCTTGCCTGTCCTGTGGATTATGCTGTCTCTTCCCTGGAAGAGAATTTCTGGAAAAGCTTGATTGATGTGTGAATTCTTTCTTTCAGTCAAAGGAAGCTGATCTTCTAGTCCAAAACAAATCTGAATACGAGGAGCAACTATCACAGGCAAGGATCAGAGAAATTCCACCCTCCTATAGTGTAGCTCTCAGCAAAATGTTATTTAGCTGCTAATCTTTGAGCCTGGAGAATGCAAGAAAGCTCGTGCTGGGACTCTAGTTTGTTTTTGTTTTTAAATCCTCCTACATTTATAATTGGGTTCCTTTTTTTGTGCAGCAAGAATACATAAGGGGAATAAGTGCTTGGAATTTTAATCTTGAGGACTTAAAGAATCAGGCTGCCCTTGTAAGTTAACAGTTTCTTGATGAGTTTCCTGTATAGTGAATCGCGTAATGAGGATTGATTTTGTCGCCTTGCAGATTCCAGATGATGATGATGATGTTTCACATACTGAAGAGCCAGATGTCAACAGAAAATCAAGCGAAAGACATGATGAACCTGGCCTTTCCCCTGAAAGGACTAGCAGTTCTGCGACAGCACCTAGCCAGGAGGTAATTTTGGGACAATGTCTCGAGTCTAATGTCTCCTTTTATTTGTGTAATTTATATGTCTTCATGAAAATAAAGAAAGCATGACTCAGATTCCTCTTGAAAGTTTTGAACTAACATGCCTCTTTTTCTTTTTTTCTTCCAGGACGAATTGAATGATCTTCAGGATTTGGAGAGTTCTCTTGCTTCATTTCCAATCAAACCTCTTCAAGCTCTCAAGTACAACTCATTCTCTAACTCTTGCTACTCTTTATTATTGGTGGCTCCTTCATATCTGGGATTTAAGCTGTAAACATGTGAATGTTTCATGTATTTTGAACAGGTTCTATTAATGTTCCATCTGTTTAGGATTGTAAAATTATGTTTTCTGTCAATTGCAAAATCAGCATGTAATTTTATTTTGTCTGTTCCATGATGCAGAGGCTGCTTTGACATTGGCGAGGATGATGATAATGCTACTACTCTTGATTGGAAAGATGCAAGTAAAGTGAAATCCGGACCACAACTGTTACGAAAGCCGTCCATTGGATCTCAGGCCCATACTGCAAGAGACGAGGAGACAGCAACACAAAACATTTCTTTACCACGTCAGGTCATTCTTGAACAGAAAAAGTATTTAAGTGGTTCACTCATATCGGAGAGTACTTCTGCTCCAAAACGAAACACCAATGATGCTGAGAGGTCAGTCTTCTCAGATAGTTTCGAGGGTTCTAACTAATGTAAGAATAATCTAGACTTGGAAGCTTTTGGACATCATTGTGGCTTGTGCTTGATTGAGAAGTGAAGAACAATTTATATTAAACTCAAAAGACACTGGACTCGCTTCTATAAGCATTCTCAATCGCCCAAATATGTGCGACAGTGTTTTAACACTTGGAAGCTTGAATGAGATCATATGAACTAATCCACTTCACTCTGCTTCTGTAGGGATTTTCAACAGTCTAAACATCCAGCAGAGCGAAGCTACAGTGGACCATTGTATCCTCGAATGAGGAGAGAGACCAGCCTTCCATCTGGTCGGTAGCTTTAATTTTGGTGGTGACTTATGAGTCTTCAGTTCTCATTGTCTAACATCCGTTTTTATGCAGTGGATGATACATCAGAAGGTGCAGTTGTTCAGCGCAAGGGACGGTTTAAGGTGACATCAGCAGATCTCAGTCCCAAGGTCCGAACAAGTATCATAGTGTATATAAACTGTGTCCATTCCTGGATTGCATAAAACTTATACATTTTCATTCTCTGCGAATAAGCTTTTTCCAAGTTAAGTAGTTAAGGCGCTCAACTACACTTCCACCGGAACTTTTAGCTATAGTTGTGAACTTCTCTGGTAGTAATCAAGAAGCCAGCTTAGGGAAATTGAATTTGTAAAACAATTATATATATTTTAACGAAATTTGTAAAACCAAAACACTAATTGAAAACGTAAATAAAAAAGCATAACTGCAGAAGCAACTTTTAAATTTGTAATGATTCTTTTCTGGGTGCACTGGGGCCATGCAACGAATTTACAATCCCCTCAGTATATCATCTCATTGGGGGTGTTTGAGTCAAGATTTGAATAGCTCTTCTACTTTTCCTGCTCTACTGGCATTTCAAAGGCCATGGTTCTCCTAAGCTTTTGAAACTTCAGCAATGTTTGCCTTATAAGATGGTAGGTAATGAGACGGGAATGCATGAAAGAGATGATGGCTTTATTTATGTTATTCTTGGGTCGGTTTCATCCAGGGGCCTACAAACTGTACATTCGGCCCATTCAGTGGCGTCGGTTCAACCAGCCCCAACTCCCTCAATGTTACAGCGGCCTCTGTCCTCCCATCACTTCAGTACATTTTGCAGCAGAATGCTATTCAACGGGTAAACTTTGTAATTCATATTCTTCACTTTCTTCAAATATAGCGTCTTCCAATTGTTATTACCTTCATTGTAGAAAACTGAAAATTACTCCCCTTTTCGCAGGAAGAAATTATGAGGCTGATCAAATACGTAGAGCAAACATCTGGTATTAAACCCTCGATCTTCAACTGCTCTGTTCATTCCTTTTGCTGAAGAATCCAACAGAAGTATTCTGACTTGTCGTTTTGTCACGTTTCACAGGAAAGCAATCTGAACCAACCGAGACAAGCATTGACGAACTCTTGCAGGTAAAAGGAAATAATATGATTGTGTAATTTAGAACCATACATTTGGTTTTTAGTCTAAGAAAACCCATGTTTTATCTTCATGTAGACACCTCCTGCTACAGCGAGAGAGAGAGAACTTCAATCCCAGCTCATGCAACTACAACAAAGGTATGCATGTACCCAGCTTTGTGAATGTTAGTAACTTTAACCAACAAAAGTTATATACAAGTGTTTGGCTTAGAACTGATGATACTGGCAACATGAACATATCAGAGAAGACACGAGAAGTGGTAAGAGAGAGATTGAATGGTAACTACAAGTGAACCAACCACCGTGACCCTAACATGATACTAACATAATACATGGAGCTTTTTTTTTTTTTTTTTTTGACGTTGGGTTGGATGTTCAGCATTTGGAGCTTAGCAGAAGAAGTAAAGAAACAGAAGCAGATAAACGGACAGGTTTGTGTTATTACAGAGGAAGACTAAACCATTGTGGTTAGACATATGACTAAGCGAAAGTGTCTGCTCGAATTTATGCAGTTGGAGAGTCAGTTGAAAACGGATTGGCAGCACAGACACGAGGGAAGATAACGAGACAAGTCTGAGAATTCCCCGCCGTGAAAGAAGAAAATGCGGTGAAAAATCTCATACTTAATATTTTATGTAACATTCGTGCTGTAATTTATTTGACTCTGCTTATGCTCACTTTATCTATACACCTCTTCAGTTTTATTTCTTAGAGGGGGGGTGGTGTGTATGTGTGATCATAGTTCCTTGCTAAACAGCGTTTTTTTTTTAAACTGTTTCTTCTTTTTTTAGTTTTGTCGGATCCTACCCATTTGGATCGCGGACAATTGGTTTATATACCCATATTGAAATTTTTTATATTAAACGAAGAATAAATTACTAAAATTTGTGTGTATAGAGACATAATTCATGTGGCTAACTAAAAACTAAGAGATCAGCTAAATGGGAGTTCCGGCGGCAGACTCCACCGAGAGAGAGAGATGCATGAGTGATCCGAGATTACCCATGGGCGCTTGTCCGAATAAAAAAAAAGAAAGAAAAAGAAATGGTAAATTTAAATAAAGGAAACAAACAAACCGTGAATAAATAAACGATGGGTCATTGACCAGTCAAAATATCCGATTGATATGGGACTAGAAAGAAAAAAAAAATGTATGGGGTTATTCATTACCCGATTGATAGAACATCCACTCAAAAAGTTATTTCGAGAGGTAAATTTTTCGTTCATTTCTTCCATTCGAATTTTTCCCTTTTACCCCTCTCCCTTCAACTTCTCTGGTGATCGATCTCTATCTCCATCTTTCCCCGATATATCATTGGTTTGATTTTTTTTTTTTATATTTCGTTGAATTCTCTTGTTGAGATTTGTCTTGTCTCTCTCTGTTGGTGACCTATGAATCTGTTGGATATGTAGTCGAATTGTTTTTGCTGGTGATTAGTTTGGTCGCAGACTGCAATTTTTGTTCTTTGAATTCCTCGCGCATCAAATTTTTTGCCTCCGGCTCGAAAATGATTTCCCTGGATTTGTAGTGGGTAAAATTTGGTGTTGTTTGATCTCGGACGAGCAAGATCCATTAGGCTTCAATTTGGAGCGAATGGATCCCCTTGATTACCTGTCGGATTGAGCTGTATATGGCTCTGATTATCGATGTAGCTTCAATCTGTAGCAGTAGATAGATAAGTCGGACTTCTTTGTTGAGTTTGTCTCGATTTCGACGGATCGATCTGATTCGATCAGTCAAAATGGTTCAGGTTTTCAGATTTGGTGTATGTTGTCGGAATGATTTCTCTGGTTTTTGTATATAGCTTTACTTCTACCAACATGTTTCTTCTTGTTTTAATGCTGTTTTTTGGTTCTCTGTTGGGTTGGGTCTACATATTGCTTGGTGCAGGGCTACTAAGACAGAGGAAAATGGGGCTCAGCTTCACGAAGTTGTTCAGCCGGCTTTTTGCCAAAAAAGAAATGCGGATTCTGATGGTAGGTCTTGATGCTGCCGGTAAAACCACAATCCTATACAAGCTGAAGCTCGGTGAGATCGTCACCACCATCCCGACCATTGGTGAGTTTCAGGATTCCTTGACACATGGTATCTAGACCAGAATGTATGTCTTTAGGAACCAACTGGCTGTAGCATCTAGTTTAACTGCTAGGTTCAAAGTATCCTATATCATGTTACTCAGCTCTAGCTCTTTTGTTGTTTATTGATTTGCTTATTTGTCTGAATTATGAGAAATTGTAGCTCTTGGATCTCTCCATGGACTTATATAATCTACTCTTGCTAATTCTTGTTTTATGAGTGAAAGTTATGCAGCTCAGAATCTAATATCACGAGAGGTGGTTCTTGTTGTCAGGGTTCAATGTGGAGACTGTAGAGTACAAGAACATCAGTTTCACTGTTTGGGATGTCGGTGGTCAGGACAAGGTACACATTCATGTTATACTCTGCTTCTAGTTGTTAAGTTGGTCAGAGTTCTAATAGCCTCTGATCTTTGGTATTCCGGTATTCATGATCTATATTTGTGCATCTTGTTGTCCTTACGCGTTAAGAATATTGTTTCCTGAAAAAAAAAAAACAGATCCGCCCGTTGTGGAGGCACTATTTCCAGAACACACAAGGACTGATATTTGTGGTTGACAGCAACGACAGGGACCGAGTTGGGGAAGCAAGGGATGAGCTGCATCGTATGCTGAATGAGGTTCTATATCGGTCCTTTTTTCCCCTTCTCCGACTCTTATCTTTGTTTATAAATGCATTGTTTTTAGATATAATCTGGATATATAAATGCAGGATGAACTGAGGGATGCTGTCCTTCTTGTGTTTGCAAACAAACAAGATCTTCCAAATGCGATGAATGCTGCAGAAATAACAGACAAGCTGGGCCTTCACTCTCTCCGCCAACGCCACTGGTAATTGAAAGCAAAAGTTACTTTCTAACTGCGCTGCTTTATTTCTGTCGTGAGAAGGGTAGAACTTAAAAAGACGATGTATAACAGGTACATCCAGAGTACGTGTGCAACATCTGGGGAAGGTCTTTATGAAGGCCTTGATTGGCTCTCCAACAACATTTCTAGCAAGGTTGGTTGGTTCCTCTTTGTTGGTGATGTTTTTTTTTTTGGGTAAATGGTAACCCAAGAAGATGGGGTCGAACTCAGGTGGACATTTTGCGTTTCTGCCTTACCCTTTTTACCGCCTCACGTTTGGGCTATAGTTGGTGAATTTGCTCGCTTACAGATTTCTTTTTACTTGCAGCATTTCGAGTTTACTAATTCTTTTTCCTGACAAATCTCAGGCATGAAGCTGCTGAGATTGAAAGAAACCATAGCAGTGGTGGCGAAGCAGATAGGATATATGCTGCCCTTTGAAGGTTCATTATGTTAAAATATAGCCATATATATCGGCTGTTTGTAGATGTCTAAGTTTCGAGTTTTGCCTGGTTTTAGTGGCCGAGTCGCCACTCTGTGTGGTTGCTTGCTTGCTCCCCCTTCCCTGTTACATTGTTAAGTCGCTTTGAGATCATTTTACCGCTTCTGTCAGTTATGTTCTGTTCCTTGTCGGTCAGATTGTTAATCTCTATGAGATAAACAATAAGAAAACACCCATTTCACGCTGCTCCTATTGATTATTGTTTTCTACGCTTCACAAACTAAGAAAGCATTACCTGTTTTCCGTCTATCGTCGTCGTGGATATTCAGACGTTTAATGATTTATTTATTTATTTTTAGATGAGGGAGGGCTCAGTGGCCCACGAGACGCTCAAGCCGGAAAAATTATTAATTAATTATTTATTTTATTGTAAAATAATATCTTGGAGGATACCACCTCAACCGAAAACCCCATATCGAATTCGCGACGAATGATGGGACGAGGCTATTTAATTCGCTTACAGGAAAAATTAAAAAAGTGTTCTCGCTCTACGGCAGCCGAAGACTTCGTTCAATGGCCATGGCCTATGGTTGTCTCCACTCTACATCGCTCTCTCGCATTCTCCTTCCCGTTTTCTCTCGACATAGTAACCTCTCCACCGCTTCTAACCGCCTCGCCGTGCTCACCTCCGCCGTGAACCGCACTGGACCTTCACCGTCTCCGGTCCGTGCTCTGGCGAAGCGCGGAATCTCCCCCAAAGACGATGAAGTAGCCTCTGGTAACTGCAGTTCTGTACTTGCGAACTTGTTTAGGTTTAGGATTAGGCGTTGCTGAGTTTCTTCGAATTTCTCCGGATTTCGGCTTGTACCGCCCCAAAAAAGAATTCGAATATACGTAGATGCATATATTTTCTACTTACGTGTGCGTATTCACGTTTGCTTATATTTGTGTGACGTTGTGGTTACGGAGTTCTTTAAATTGGATGATTGTTTGCTCAGTTGCTATGTGATTAATGCTTGTTTCCTCGGGTTCTTTTCTTTTAGCTTCTGATATTGAATTCAAGGCGCCTTTGAAGATTGTTGAGTATCCGGATCCTATACTACGAGCTAAGAACAAGAGGATTGATGTTTTCGACGAGACACTGAAGAATTTGGTAGATGAGATGTTTGATGTTATGTATAAGTAAGTCGTACAAGTAATATACTCTCCTATTTGATTGTTGTGGTTCATTTTGGTGGAAATGGGAGATAATTCGTGCGGTGCTATT
Organism: Tarenaya hassleriana; assembly: GCF_000463585.1. Classification (NCBI taxonomy): domain Eukaryota; kingdom Viridiplantae; phylum Streptophyta; class Magnoliopsida; order Brassicales; family Cleomaceae; genus Tarenaya; species Tarenaya hassleriana. The sequence continues at coordinate 938,034 of NW_010966665.1, forward strand.
TTCTGTTGCCTTAGCTTGCTGTGTTGGTGGCCAATCCATTTTGCTTCATATCTATTTAGCCATTTATATGTTCATCATCTTCATTATTTTGGAAATTGATCTAAAGTTCTAAGTTAGTAGTGAGCGGTGGTAATTAATTATAGGAAAATCGATTGTTGGCGGATGAGCAGCAGATTGTTGATAGCTGAATTGTTACCAAACTGTAGTCAGGCCGTTCATTGCTGGCTACTTGGCTAGTGGTGGTTGTGCTTCTGATATCGTCTTCTAATTTGAAAGCTTATTATTCATTACTTAATTGGCTTGGATGGATAGAGAGCTCTCACAATGATACTGTGGTTACGTTCCTGTTTTGGACAGAACTGATGGAATTGGTCTCTCAGCACCCCAAGTAGGAATCAACGTGCAACTCATGGTGTTTAATCCATCTGGAGGGCGTGGCGAAGGAGATGAAATTGTTCTTGTTAATCCAAAAATCAATAAATATTCCAACAAATTGGTACCATTCAATGAAGGTTGCCTGTCCTTTCCAGGGATCTACGCTGATGTTGTGGTACTTCTGCTGTGCCCTCCATTTCTATGTCTGTGTTACTTATTCACCTAGCCAGATTTGACTAAGTTAGTCCTTCCAGGTTGTTGATTGCACATAAATTGCTTGTTGACATGTGCAATAGTTTAATGTTGATTGGCAAATCTTCCTCAGAAAAAAGTTTCATACCGTAACATTTTCATTAACTGCTTCATGTCTGCATGTTATACTTTCTGAGGATTATTCATATCACATCTAATGATTAATTGGATGATGTTCGAATCTTGGTGGCCTTTTTTGTGCAATCTTTCTTATGCCAATGTGGTTAACTTTTCAATCTATTCCCTCCATATTTGTGTTTCAAAGGTCTTGAGCATATTAGATCGTTTTTGTGTAACTTCTATACTTGCAGCGACCAGACTCTGTCAAGATTGATGCAAGGGACATAACTGGTGCAAGGTTTTCAATCAGTCTTTCCCGTCTACCTGCACGAATCTTTCAACATGAATTTGACCATCTGCAGGTTTTTATTCCCCATATTCTTATATCTTTGTTTGATCAAACAGCAAGACAGAACATATTATTTATTTATGGAACAGTATGTTGACTGCTGTTGTGAGGGCGAGTTTTTGTACATTTGGTTAGATGAGATTAGTATAAAAGCTTGATCATTTGACGTTGGCATCAGAAAGTTTCATCGTGGAATCATTTATCTGTTTAGTGGTTATTCATTTTCGTCTAGGTGTTATGGTGTTTCTTTTTAGTATGATTCTCAAGCTTCAATTTGTGTTAGATTAGCTGACCATTGACAATATTTACAGGGCATTCTCTTCTTTGATAGAATGTCAGATCAAGTTCTTGACGGTATTCGCGAAGAGCTGGAGGTGAGTAAATCTGTAGCAGCAATAGCAAAAGTCTATAATGATCTGGTGTTCAGTTACTTGTTTAGACTACTTTAAATCGCTTATGGAGTTCAGCCTTCAGGCGTTAGCAGCGAGTAGTGCTTTTGGCGAACATTTCCATCTAAGAACTAGTCATCCTCGAAAGTTTATCTGATCTATACTCTCTATTAGTATTAGGTGTTGAATGGGAGGTGGTTTTCGCAGTTTTTGGATTTTAAAAACTGAAAAAACCAACAATCAAGTTTTTAAAATTTTGGTTTTCCTAAAAAACCGAAAATCTACTTTATGAAAAAAATCAACTAAAAACCAAAAGCTACAATTTTTTAGATTTACAAACTTATAAAATCCAAAAGCCAAAAACCAAAAACTAAAAACTAAAAACCAAAAACTAAAGCCAAAAACCCAAAATAAAAGCCACTACCATTCAAAGCCTTGGTATTAGACACTTAACTACCATGGTATATATTTGGGGACCAATTTCTCATGTATAGGCCCTGGAGAAGAAGTATGAGGAGAAGACTGGGTTGCCGAGTCCTGAAAAGATACAAACACGGAAAAGAAAGAAAGCTGGAGTAGGTTTTGGAAAACGTTGAGCTGGCGGTCCAACTTGCTCAAACTCCCTTTAATTCTTCATGTATGATGTGGTTGGATAATTTTTCCAAGTTGAGAATTGAATTTGCAGTAATTGTTGTTCGTTCTCTCGAGTCTATTTCTTGAATCTGTCCTTCCTCTTTCCTCTACAGGATTCTGAATATGTTATAGGACCAGGCCATGAGAAAGAACTATGGTTTGTTTTCTGAAGACTGAGACATTAAACAACTTCGTGGGCTACACAGGAAGCTCTACGGTTTTGAATATGAGTTGAAATCTTCCATCTATATATTTATTTCATTGTCTGTTCTGTGATAACATCTTCTTCTGGTTTCTAAGCTTTAGCCTATATTTGAGTTTATAACGGTCTTGCAGACTAAGTGCAATCATTTTGTATGTTATCCTTTTTATCTCAAGTAAAACGCATCAATTTTTTTTTTTTAAATCTCAAGTAAAACGCATCAGTTCCTTAATACAACTTCTTTTGTGTACTCTTTGCTCTGAGTTTTAGACTAGTTTCTTTCTTATTGGTAGTTAAATGATACTGTCCACCGGCAAACGTCTATCTTCAGACGATGACAATGAGGACTAAAGCAAGAGCAGCAATATGCTTTTCTTGAGAAAATTTTATAGAATGTAATACATTCTACTTCCATATGTGATTCAAATTATGCACCACATTGTTCTTTAGACTTGAATTGTGAAAGCTTTCTTGTATTCTGTCAGCATTCTTGTTATGATTTATGATCAATCAAGTAGATGTCTGATGATTCAACAGAAGATATTGTGATAATGCCTATAATATTTTGCATTGCATTGACATGCAACTGGTATACACTATTGTGCAGATGCTTTCTAACAAGTAGCATAGGATAAAGTAGGAATTTCACATTCTATTCCTGTGGGAATAATTTATAGCAAGGGAAACAGTACTCCCTTACTAGTATCAAATGTGCCCTATCTTAATATTTTTTCATAGAATCTGTTGATTTGATATCAGCAAGCATCGTGGAAGGACTGACTTTTGGCTCCTGACGATTTTTCTGCTTGCAAACATGCAATTGGTGGAACAGTTGTAGTTTTCAGCTCACCATATGCTTCCCAGCAGAAAGGATTGCTTGAATCTGCCTTCTCTGAGGCTGGCTTAAGCTCTATGGTAGATAGAGAGATTCCTGAGCATGGCAGACTTTCACTGCAAGCAAACCGTACAGGTTCCCTTGTGTAGGTACCTTTTATGTTTATGTAGTTTATGCCTGATACAGCCACTGCTGAAGTTTTATTCTGGCATCCACGACCATCACAATAATATTGATCGATCACAATTGGGCTGGCAACGTCATTGACTTGAACATTTGAGAACATGACTTGTTGTACAGACCCTGATCCCCCCTGCCATGATCATAAAGTAATGCCAACTTTGTTATGTATGATTTCTGTCTGGTGTTATATGCCTATAATTCTGCAAAGGTGTTTTTGGTTGTAGCATAGGAGATTTGATAGGAGAAGTTGATTTGAGGGTCGTACCTGCCAGGTTTTTATTCTAACGCCATTCAAAGTATTATGCATCGTGACATCACGGACAGTGATGTTTGAAACACATGCCTTTGAGTTGTCCTTCCCTAGTCCTCCAATGCTTATTCCATGGCCTGGTCCACAATCTACATTGTGTACGTATACATTGGAGCATCCAGTTTGAATTGATAAACAATCATCTCCTGTAGAATGCAAGTAATGCGTCAGGGTGATTAACAAGCACCTACGCATCTAGAAGTGCTTCTCTTCCTTGCAAGTTTCTCCATAGCTTGAGCATTTTGTGTGATTCTGGATTAATTTGTGATTACCGTGAGTAAACAGGTGAATACGAAGTTCTATCGAACGATTCATTATTGCTGAGGATAATCTTGTTTGTATGTAACAAGTTCAATTGTCTTGTCTTCGTTTAATCAATCTCTAATGCTAATTCACTTCTATTGCTATTTGGACTTGCAAGTAAACAGAAGGAGATATGTAGTTGAAGTTTTTAGCTACCACAAGCTAGAGTGCTGCTGTAAATGACAACATCGTGGGAGTTTTGCAGGTGAATTCCGTCAGTATTGGGGCTGTCCCCGGGGGATGAAGCTGTGAAACCGGACACTTGTACACCAGAGCAGTCATCAAACTTGAGATGCGTCTGAGGGCTATTCTGTATGGTTATCCCAGTGATGGTCACGCCATTACTCCCATAGAATCTCAAAGCCTACATGCCAAAGTACGTGAATTTTAAATTCTGGACCTTAACACTAATTGCCTCTGATGACATTCTTTTCTTTTCTTAGAGGAGTGGCTTACAGTTGGTCTGGTCCGTGGCATCTTTTGACTCAGTTGATCCTGCATCTTTATCACATGAGATGGAGAAAAGTTTAGGTCATTTCCTGGAGAAAGAACATTGGGCGGGATTTTCGCTTTTGCTTATACAAAAAAAATGAATTTCTTCTTTTACCGTGTCATTAGAATAACCGATTCTTGATTCTGACTCATCTGTTGGATCATAATTGGGTGAATCATTCCACCAAACTGATCCTTGTCCATCGATTGTTCCTTTTCCTCTGACTGCAATTCCTTTAAGTGTCTTGAATTCAATCCATTGTAGCAGATCTGATCCCCAGGCACTAGCACTTGTAGGAGCTATGATCTTTCCATCTAACTGCAGTTAATCCAAATACGTTAGTCCTGACTGAGCAATTATACATGCTCAATCCATATACTGGGCTTCTCAAGGATCACCTGAAATGCTATGTTTTCTGCGCAGTCTGTCCCCAAGAAGGAAATGGGTCCAACGAGGAAAGTAGACCCAGTTGGAGCTACCAGGGTCGATGCTGCCACCTTACAAGCTGCTTCCCAAGCTGCTTCAAAAGCCTGCAATTTTAATGGTACATTTGTATCTTGAGGTTTAATATCTCTGAACTTAGTGATTCCGTTATAGCATTTCTTTCTGGGTGAACTGAATAGCATTTCATCAAAATATACAGGCATACCTTTGTGTCATCGGTAATACCGTCACCTTTAGCACCATAGTCTAACACATTGAATGTTTTAGAATTTTCTCCTTGTGTGGTAACCAGAGAACGGTTTCCTCTCCAGGATCTACCGTGCCTAGCAGCTTCACAGATCCCGACACTCAAAGATAACAGGGAGAATGAGATGAGCACATTCCACGCAAGGCATTTTAAGGTAAGTTTACCCATATTGTTAAAGATGATATGAAGGCTTGGATATCAGGACTTTGTACGAGGAGACTTTATTTAGATGGGTGATAAAGGAGAGGAAAGCAAAGGGTCGTATTTATAAGTAGAGAAGAGGACTGTTACGTGCATGAGGCATACAGTTAAACAGTTAGGTGAAGACAAAATCTGGGACCTTCTTTTTCAAGCATTTTCTTTTAATTGGTTATCTTTATTCAATAGGCGTAATTGTCTCTACTGTTATTTTATTTAATGAAAAATCATGTGGGGGGATTACTTGCTTCATCGGCTAAGTTCTGCTGACCATTACATTGTCTGAAGTGAATCAGGGGAACTGGAAAGTATGGTTTTTTATAGATCAGCATTGTTTGGAAACCTCGTTCAAATGATTTGGTTGGTATTGATATTGAACAGGCTCGTTTGTTAATTAGATTAGTCTATAAACAAACTTTGTATGCCTGTGTTAATAAGAGGAAGCTCATTAATTGCATACTGTTACTGACTCTTGTTGTGCAGTTTGAGTGGCTGGGGAACAAGCGAGCACGTCTTTACGTGCAGTCAACTCATGCAATGAACCGGAATTTATCGGTTCTGTTTGCCATCACCCGGTTTACACCTGTTTGCTTTGCTGTTTGTCATAACCAAACTCCGATGTAACACTTAACCAATATTGGTAAGCTCTCTGGTACGTCTGTTATGCCACATTCCGGTTAACAAAACCAAAACCCATAACCCTAAGCTTAAAGCTTAACAGAAACACACACCACTCCTTTTGCTTTTATTCTAGAATATATCAGAGTAGGTGATTTTCTTATTTGGTATAATATGAATCCTATTCTTGCTGCTTCTTATTTATTATTTGAGTTGAAACCATACATTGTAGTGTTCATCTGAAGCTGGAAGAGAGAAGGAATGCGAAGATTTTGAAGCGTGCAAGTTGCCATGCAATTACCGGTACGCCACCTCATCATAATATCATTCTCCCATGACTTTTGTTTTGTATGCCCTAATTAAAAGATAATCTAATTTATTTTCTGTTTTCCAAGTCCTTAAATTTTGTTATGTCACCCCCGGGGCCCAGCCCTTAAATTAAGCACCGTAACATACGGTGATATATGGTATGGTATTCATTGGATCTTGCATATGTTAGATTAAATAAACGAAAATTATGATACATAATATATATATATATATATATGCAAATGGACGAACTCGGATCAAGCAAGGGTATATATAGTAAGTAGGTTGTAGAATAGCACGTTCCAAAGTGTTTGCGTCGCATGAGTTGACGTTGAAACGGCTAATATAAAAAAACGGCGTTTGAAAATTCGCATGAACAGTAATAATACTAATAATAAAAAAGAAAGATTTTGTTTGGTTGTGCTAGAATGAAATTATTTAATGCAACTAACTGATGAGTTGTCTACTTTCTATTATAAAAAATATTATTTATTTATTTGGAAAAAGAAGTTACAAAAGGATTTGTGATTGAGCTTCTTCCCCTGTGTTAAAAAAGCAAAAGAGTCTGAGAGCAAATCTCGTGACTTGGTTTTGATTGGTTACAATTGGGGGGGAATTGGCTTGCAATTGGTGATCCTTTTGAGGTCTTCTTTCCAGATTTTGTGCCTCTGATGAAGCTCTTCTTATATACATATCCATTACCCGTGATTCCATGTTAGCGTCCCTTGTTTGCTAATTTCCTTTCCGTCCAAATTTTTGTAGTACACGTGTCCTCTACGTACTTGTGTACTTTATGCATAAATGATGTATGTCACGTGTACGTTTATGAAAATTGGTCACAGGTTCGAATTTTGTATCGAAGATTTACTTCTTTTTTTGTAATCGGGAGGTTCACAAGCCTTCCGGTAACGAATATTTACTTGACTCTAAAAGTATATATATATATTATATATACGTTTATATTTGGGTCTGTGATTCAAAAAGTAACGAACGTAACCTTACGAATCAAATTGTACAAACGTTTGGTAAAAACATAAATGCAAGTTCGCGATGTTTAGCTGAAAAATTCGAACAAAGTTGCCTGGTGCTTTCTCGTGGGTTGTCTCCATCTTTAATGATCTCTTTACCTATTGGATTTTTTCTCCCTTGAGGGTATATTTGGAAGAACATGTTACATGAATATTCGAAAATTATGTCGTTTGATGCAGATATGGTAGTTGCTGGTATATTTAAGCAGCCATGTCGGACACATTGATTTTTTTTTTTTTGGAATTGACCACGAAATATCCTAAACGACGTTCAATTATGAACCACCACCTTTAAACTTTATACATTCAAACTAATCTCTATTTTTTTTTTTGGTTGTTTTTGTAGGAAAAATTATATCCAATATTACCTCATTATTTTTCGCCGAAAATGCTTCTTCCATTAAACTCAAGTTTATGGGAAAATTCTCGAGTCTTCAGTGGTGTATCAACTAGATTTCCAAATTAAAAATATATAGTTTTTTAATGCACTAGTTTGATTCTCCTGTTACACCCGTGAAATTTTCGATAATATTTTTTGATCTTAACATGCACGAACTTGTACGCAATTTGTGTATAATTCCAAATTATCTTATAGTTTTTACCAAATATCGTGTACGATACTTATTCTTCTTCCTCTCGTCCGTTGACCAGAAAAAAAAATACTTATATTTGGTTCTCTCACGATTTCTGATTGAGATCCGTCTGGTTATTTAAAAAAAATCACAATATATATATATATATATATATATATATATATATTTGAAACAAGTGATTTTTCGTGCACTTAGGTGGTTTTCCTTATCATTGTTGTTCGGCTAGCGAAGGGCATCATCTAATGCAGGATTCAAATTACAAAAGAATACTGTTGATCTTCGGACTCTATAGATAAACCTTAAAAGATAGACAACCATCGAGATGGTAAATCAGTGATCACCGTTTGAATCTTCCTTAGACGGATGGGCTGTGCCAGACCAGGTTTAAGGAAACACGATACACGATGACGAAAAACGAGAAAAGGGTTTTGTTCTGTTCGGTCTTTATCCAACCGGAACTCTAACTTCTGTTTTGGGCTTCTGGATATTATGGCCCATAATGCCGTGAGCGAATTTAGATATTACAAAAAAAAAGGCAAATTTTTTTTATTTTTTATCTCGATGTTTGTTTGAACTTGGCCGCACCGCTTCGACTGGAAATGCAGTAGACATTCGAGAAGCTTCAAATCGAGTGGGCGGTGAAGGAATAAAGCTCGGATGCTGAGAAAGCTGTCTCACGCCGCTTTCATGTCCCGTGCCTCCGCCATGTTTTCTTCTTCTTCCTCGTCTGCATCGTCGTTGTCGTCCCTTGGATATCCTTCCAAGTCTACGCGATTTCCCAATTCCGGAATCTTCCCCAATGGCGCCTCGAGGAGTCGCATCGCTTTTCCTCTTCAGTTCCGTCACGCCATCTCTGTTCGATGTTTCGCTTCTTCTGGTGCTTCTGATAGAATCCAGGTTAAGAATCCTATCGTAGAAATGGATGGTGAGATTCTCTCGCTCCCTCTAAACCCCATTCGATAGAACCCTTTACCTTATTCCTTTTTCCTGATTTGACTGTTTGAATAATTCAAACTTTTGTTCATACTTTTGGGTTGTGAGTGAAGAATCGTTCTCTTGTTTTCCAACGTTTGGTCTATTCTCCTATTGCTAGAGAACATATACTCTATGACTGATTGCGAGAAAGATAAATTTGGGATGAACTGTTACTGCCATAGTTTGTTCCCGTAGAAATGTTGTGATTTGGCGGATGGTTAAGTGCTGTTAGTGACCCATCGAGTGTGAATCGATCGATTTCCAGTCTGCTAAGTGTCACTGAATTGGGTGGAATGATATTTTGAAGCCAATTTGTTTATTTTAAGGTTGTTACTGTTTGGTTATCTGCTTTTCGTGTGCCTTTGAAGTGAGCAAGTTGTCACTTTGGTGTTTCAGAGAATATATGTTAAAACAATTTCTTTTCTTGTGGGCATCAGGCGATGAGATGACAAGGGTTATATGGAGTATGATAAAGGAGAAAGTAAGGGTGTTCATCTCCATTTCCCCCCTTCTTCATGTATATTAGATTATAGCTATCACTATACCAGGAGACCTGAGCTGTTTGTATGTCATTTACACGTTGTTGCAGCTTATTTTACCTTATCTAGATTTAGATATTAAGTACTTCGACTTGGGGATACTTAATCGTGATGCGACTGATGACAAGGTCACAGTTGAAAGTGCTGAAGCAGCCCTTAAGTAAGTCGTATGGGTCGTTCTTTTCCTCTTTGGATTTTGGTTTCCATTTTGTGTTTCTTCTGGCTGGCATGTCTATTGTTTTCTTGAAAACATATTGAAGAAATGAATATAAGTGTGGAGATCCATATCATTGGCATTACTTCCCTTGCAGGTACAACGTTGCCATCAAATGTGCCACTATTACTCCTGGTTAGTGATGCCACATATGTTCAAAGTTATTATCTGTTCATCTCATTTGTCAAAAAAGATGTTTTTGTTTTGTGGAAGTCTTGCCTTATCTACTTTATTTCTTTCCCCTTTAGATGAGACCAGAGTGAAGGAGTTTGGATTAAAGTCCATGTGGAGGAGTCCTAATGGCACAATTAGAAATATCTTAAATGGTTTGTCTATAGCTTCTCAGAGAATACCAAATGTTAACATAGTAGGGCTTATTATGCCTTTTTAATTTAAATGATTCTTAGCAAAGTGTTTTTTATTTTGTAGGAACTGTTTTCCGCGAACCAATCTTATGCCGGAATATACCCAGGATTGTCCCTGGTAATCTAACATTGTTATAAATCCATATTCTATATTAAGAGCTATCGTGCGGCATCACATGGGTATTCATATCTTATCAGGTTGGAAAAAACCTATATGCATTGGCAGGCATGCCTTTGGTGACCAATATCGCGCCACTGATACAATAATTAAAGAGCCAGGAAGGCTAAAAATGGTTTTTGGTGAGTTGATGCTGATCCATTTTCCATAAAACATCTTTCAATCGTTTAGTCCAGGTTTTTACTTACTCTATCGTCATGGACTTAGTCCCAGAAGGTGGGAATGCACCCGTGGAATTAGATGTATACGACTTTAAAGGCCCAGGTGTTGCCCTTGCGATGTACAATGTTGATGAGGTTTGCATCATATTTATGTTGGCATTATCTTGTCTGTTTGGTTGTGCTGTTTTATCATATCACCTGGACTTATTTTTTTATAACATGCCAGTCAATACGAGCTTTTGCCGAGTCATCAATGGCTATGGCCTTCTCTAAGAAGTGGCCATTATACTTGAGTACCAAGAACACAATTCTTAAGAAATACGATGGCAGGTTGGTTTTGTTGTTTTGGTTATTTTCAAATTTCAAGTCCTGAGTGAAAGTTTTAAGCAAGATTTGGTTGAACATTACAGGTTCAAGGACATATTCCAAGAAGTTTATGAATCGAATTGGAAGCAAAAGTTTGAAGAGCACTCTATATGGTTGCTGTTTGCTCTTATTGCAGTTTGTCTTCTACTTCTCTTGCTTCGCATGTTTGGGAAACTTAATAGGCAAAACACATTGTCTTCAGGTACGAGCACCGGTTGATTGATGACATGGTGGCTTATGCACTGAAAAGTGAAGGCGGATATGTCTGGGCATGCAAAAATTACGATGGTGATGTTCAAAGTGATCTGCTTGCCCAAGGTACATTTATATAAATTTGATTAGCGACAAATTGGTCGATATGCCAGAAATTTACCTGCATTTACTTCTTATTTGGTCCTATGCAGGGTTTGGCTCATTGGGCCTAATGACTTCGGTCTTGGTACGTATCTAATTATATGTAGAGATCACCTTAGACCAAAGAGATGATGGGAGTCTTATATGAGATGTTTTGTGCAGTTGTCCTCTGATGGGAGGACACTCGAATCAGAGGCAGCTCATGGAACCGTGACTCGGCATTTCCGACTGCATCAGAAGGGTCAAGAGACCAGTACTAACAGCATAGCCTCTATATTTGCCTGGACACGTGGCCTCGCACACAGGTTCTTAGTCCCTTGTTTCTCTAGCCAGTCTATTCTTACTCATGTTTACAACAGTCCAGAACTGTCCTTTGTCATCATGTTTTTGCTCATTGCTCGTAGTTTTTCTTTGGGCGCTTCTGAAAGATAAGAAAACGAGAGGTTTATACATGTTTCTAACTCAACATCCTTAAACTGTATAAAATATGTAATCATCTGACCACCTTGATGGATTTCATTTTTTATTTCTGAAGGGCGAAGCTTGATAAGAACGAAAAATTGCATGATTTCGTCCGGAAGCTTGAGACCTCATGCATAGACACTGTCGAGGCTGGTAAAATGACCAAGGATCTCGCCATTTTGGTCCACGGTCCAAAGTAAGTAGACATTTCTTTATTGTTAAACTTCTGATGAAGCCATGCTCGAGTCAAGTCTGAGTGGCATAACTTACAGAACCATGTCTGTCATACCCGACATTTCATGTGGAATAGTACCTGAACCAGCATGATCACACGTTAGTAAGTAGGAGGATCTTAAACAGATAGAGAGATGTGTATAACACAGATTTTGGTTCTGTAATGAAAAGTATAGGGTTTACTCGCAGCTGTTATTTAGTCTGTATACATATATATATATATATATATATCAGAATCTGTAATATGTATGATCCCTGACATGTTGACTAGTTTTGTGGAATGAAGAGTGATTAGTGACTTGATGGGTTTGGTGTGTGAAAACAGGGTGACCAGAGATTTGTACTTTAACACAGAAGAGTTCATCGACGCTGTTGCCTCGAATCTCCAAGGGAAACTCAAAGAGCTTGCCGCTGTCTGAGCACGTTTCATTATTCCCAGAAAAAGTTGGATTAGTTTTTAGAAAGAAATACAGCATTTCTCATTTTGCTTTTTGCTCATCTGAAAATAATTTTTTGTAATAAGTGGCATGCGAATGTTGTGCAATCAGACTTGGATTTGCATGTTTGCACGTTTTTTTTCTGTGTTATGCGAGTCTTTTGAGTTTTTAAAATCCAAAAACTAAAAAATAAGTTATCGTTAAATTTTTATAAAATCATTTTTTTTAAATTTGAAAATCCATTTCGGTAAAAAAAATCGATGCAAAATAAAAAAACTAAATTTTTTGAATCTATAAATATTATAAAATCCGTTTAAAAGTTTAGAAATTGAAAAAAAAAAAGTGTTTTTGAGTATTGCTTTGCTGTCAATGAACCCTCCGCGTAAACCAGAAGGGTGTATAAATGTTGACACGATGTGTATATTTAACCTTAATAATAGCATTACCGAGAGCGATTTAAGTCTAAAACCAAAAATCCATTTATAAAAAAAAAAAAACCCATTATTTCCTATCAAACCCAGAAGTCTGAGAAAGTTTCTGTCAATCGATGAAAACTTCTCAGTTCATGGACAAGCAGATAATGGATCTATCCTCTTCTTCGCCTTCCAAGGACTTCATCGATCTGATGAACAATTCTCAGGACGACGATCACCAGAAGCAGCGAAGCGGTTCGATCGGCGGCGATAATGTTATGGATTCCTCGAAGAAGGAAGCGATCGTTCCTAGCTATGATTTCCAACCTATTCGCCCTGTTTCCACCGCCGGATTGTCTCACTCAGCGTTAGATCTAGCCGGATCTGCGAATTCCTCGGTTCCTAGGGTTTTTACCCCTGATTCGAGGCCCGTTTCCGCTTCGCCTACCAGAGTAATAATTCCACTTCATTCCCTATTTCTGCGCTTTTGTGCTTTTATAATCTTCATCCCCGTTATGACTGCGTCAGATCATATGTATTCCTGGTCCTGCCGTTAGTTTCAGTGTTCGATTTTGGGGCTTTATATAGTATTAGAGAGCTTCCGGCGATATTGTATAATACTACCGTTCTGCTACTTTAATTGATCGATGAGTTTTGGATCAGTATCTCCGTTGCGGGTACCCTGGCGTTCAAACCCATTAAAACTTGAAAGAAGCAGACCACTATTTGTTTGCGTCAACGAACTATTTGCTTTTTCTGCTTTCTATCTGTTGCTTTCTATGCTCTCTTTTGCTCGCTGTGCATTGTTCTTTCATGTCCCGTGTACAGTTTGGACGGAATGGTGGATTATTTGTTTAAGTCATGTTGTAGAGAGCCACCACCTTTTCGTGTCTTGGTATATGATGTAGTTTGATTGATTTCAATTACACGGGGATGCCCATTCTTTTTTAACCGGCGGCCGTTAGCCTTTGTTTTCCGGTCATAGAGAGTGCTTATATGTTTGCTTGAATAAGCTATAATCTTCCCTGTAAACTAGCTTTCCCCCTTCACGAACATTAATCACGGCTTTTATATGGATTGCAGAGTTATGGTTCTCTCGATTCTCTTGAACCTGGAAAGTTTGTCCTTGAGAAGGATCGGAGTGCCCCTAATACATCAATCTTATCTGAGATTGATCGGACTATGAAGAAACATGCCGATAACTTGCTACATGCCATGGAAGGTCTCAGTGCACGTTTGACACAGCTTGAAACCAGAACCCGCAACCTCGAGAATCTGGTTGATGATCTGAAAGTTTCTGTTGGCAACAGTCATGGTAGCACTGATGGGAAAATGAGACAACTTGAAAATATCCTATTAGAGGTAACTTCCCATATGGATAACATGCTTTATCAATAGTGACAGAAATTATCTTGAAATTGGGAGAGACAAAACTGGGTGTTTTCTAGTATGTAGATTCGTGATATCAGACAAACAGGAAATCTGGATCCTGCCTATGGTGGGAAAAGAAATGAAGTTGCCATAACCTTTGTGTATTTGTAGACATTTTTTTTTACGTGAGTGCGCTTTTTCGTGCCAATTCAAACCTGTTTAGGGAAATATTTATCTGTTTATTTTAAGAAGCAGGACTCCCGTGTATAGACCCAATAAGGAACAAATTTTGGATGTCAGGCTTATGAAGGTTTCATTTAAGTCTTCCTGCTTTACGATATCACTACTTTATGGATTTCATGGTGTCAATTGCTTGTAGGTGCAAAGTGGTGTGCAGTTGTTGAAGGACAAACAAGAAATTGTTGAAGCGCAGCTTCAGCTCTCGAAATTTCAAATATCAAAGGTAGACCAACAACCCGAAACACAAACCACTGCGCACACTGACCCAGTGGCTCAACCACCTGCGTCAGCACCTCAGCCCCATATGCCGCAGCTTCATCCTCCTCCGTTCTTGCAACCTCCAGCTCCTGCTACTCCATCGAGCCTGCCCCAGCAGAGCCACCCTCCACCGCCTTCACATCCACCGCAGCTCCCAAGTCAGTTTGCTCCCCAACAGGAGCCTTATTTCCCACCACTTGGGCAAGGCCAGACCCAACCACCTCCAATCCAGCCTCCTTACCAAGTTCCTCCCCCAGCTCAGCCACTGCAACAACCACATCAACCTCCATATCAATCACCGCCTCAACAACCACAGTACCCTCAGCCATCGCCACCTCAGCAGCAGCAGCTTCAACCTCCATCATCAGGCTACCACCCTGAGGAACCACCATTCCCTCCCCAGCCCTATCCACCAAATCCGCCTCGTCAACCGGCTACTGGTTCTGCCCCTGCCCCTGCCCAACAGTACTATGCTTCTCCTCCACCAATATATGATGGCCCAGGTGGTAGATCTAGCTCAGGGTTTCCTTCTGGGTACTCTTCTGAACCTTATCCATATACTGGCTCTCCTTCTCCTCAGTTTGGAAGTACCCCCCCAATGAAAGCGGCGCCCCACTTGAGCAGTGGGGAAACCGGTGGTTACCCACAGCTTCCGACTGCCCGTATGCTTCCACACGCTTTGCCAATGGCTTCAGCCGTTAGCAGTGGGGGTTCGGGTTCACCAAGGTCTGGAAACAGGGTCCCAATCGATGATGTGGTGGACAAGGTCACAACCATGGGCTTCCCCAGGGAGCAAGTCAAGGCAACTGTGAGAAGACTGACTGAGAATGGTCAAGCTGTCGACCTAAACGTGGTTTTAGATAAGTTGATGAATGGAGGAGGAGGAGGAGGAGGAGCGACTCAGCAGCCGCCGAGAGGTTGGTTCGGTGGCCGGTAGTCCATCTCTTTCGGATGGCGGTTTGATCGACACTGTATAGAACACTACTCTCTTTTTTTTTGTCACATTTGTCTACTTTCTGGTTTGAGGGTATCTGTCAATTTGCTGACTTCTTGTAGATCACAAACATCTTCCCTCTTTGTTGCTTCGTATCGAGTTCATTGTTCTTCCGGAGTTTATTTATCCCTTGTGTTTGATTGAAACTTTTGATCATGATGCACTCTTTTAGTTTTTCTTTTCTCCTCGCTTCCTCTGTGTATTTGTATCTCGGCAGAGACCTTAAAAAATCCCGTCGTTTTTCTGACCCTAAAACAGCTTGTGGTTTTTTTTTTATTTCCTCTCTGTTGAGCTCAGAAAACGGCACGGATGTCGGTTCCCTAGATTTAATTACAAGTTTACAACACCGTAGGAGTTATCCTTCGACGGCGTCGTATCGGTGGGTTTATAATCAGGAATAACCTCTCGACCCTGCGAAAGCTCCTCGCTCCTCTCTCCCTCTACGCTTTTCAACGACGGGGGCGATGTCTCTGTCGGAGCTAGACGACGGACTAGTGAGAAGCATGGCCATCGGTGCCGTCTTCTCCGATTTCGTACGGAAGATTTGTGCTTCTCTGATCGTTCGATGATTCTTCACTTTCCTTAGAACTCTGTCCGTTTGTTTCTCGATTTGACAGACTGCTCGGAAAATTTCAGGGAGGGAAGATACATTCGGTGGATTTTCATCGCACGGATGATCTATTAGTCACAGCCAGCGAGGATGATTCTCTTCGCCTCTATGACATCGCCAATGCTAAGTCAGTTCCTTCCTTCGGATTCATTGATTTGCACAATCTTCGTTAAGGAATCCAGTTAAGATATTTTGGTGAAACTCAAGGGCTTAGATACTTGTTTGCTTTGTTGTGCTGTAACAACGATGAACTTGTAGAACAGTCGAGAGAATTTTTTGTTGAAGCTAGTTGCACACCGCCTCATTTTAGCTGTTGTTTCTGATGATACGTCAGTTGGCCAAGTAATTATTTTATTTGAAGCTATCGAGAACTGAAGCGGGACCTAATCCTTTCTTAGCACAAAGTACTGATTATTTACCTCCAAACAACGTTTTTGGTTAGTCTGGCCAAGTTTTGTGACTGATTGTTTCTCTGTCGATTGAATGATGCTTAATTTGTGGCATTGTTGTTGTCCTTTCTATCAGACCGGTTTATATGGGTCTTGATCAGTTCTCGGCTTGGATCTGTTACTTGTTGCATTTTATGCATTCTCAGGCATGAACGAGCTTCCTCGATTCCTGGTGGCTGTACTTGCAAATTTGCTGTTTGAATCACAATCTTGTTCTTGTTTTTTTTTTTTATATTTTATCTGATCACTAGGTTATAGTTGGATTCTGTGGAAAATAGGTTGCGTTGAAGGTCGAATTTCAATTTGATGCAAGTTTTGTCTCTATGCCTTTTCGTCTGAAACTTAGGCAGCTCAAGATTACATATCACAAGAAACATGGTGCGGATCGTGTGTGTTTTACTCATCACCCAAGCTCTCTTATTTGCTCTTCCCGATATAATTTGGAGCCTGGTGGAGGTGAGGCTTTCTTTTCTTTCATGTAATAACAGTATGTTCTTTGATAGTAGGAAGTAGATGCTTACTTGATTTATTCTCCTTACAGAATCCTTGCGATATCTCTCAATGTATGATAATCGGATCCTTCGCTACTTTAAAGGACATAAAGACAGGTATAGTATACCTGTAAAAATAAATTTAGAACGATGACATTGTTACACTAGTGTTATGCACATTGATGTTAAATGTCTTGCTGTTTTAGGGTTGTATCGCTATGTATGTCTCCTATAAATGATAGCTTCATGTCTGGTTCCCTTGACCGAAGCGTTAGACTTTGGGATCTTCGCGTAAATGCCTGCCAGGTTGGTAGCGGCTCTCCATTGTCTAGACAGATGTTTATTGGGGGATGTACCGCTTCTTTTTGTTTAGTAAGAGCTTCTTAGTTCACCTTGAAAGCTAAGTTAAAACAATCAACCATTCGAAGCTCTCTTACTTATAGGAAAGTTTTATTAAAAATTTCTTCTCTCCAGGATTCAGTTATAATTTTTATTTATGAGTGGATATGGTTTCATGGTTTATGTTTAGTGCTTACCCTTGTAGTCTATAGGGAATTCTACACCTACGTGGTAGACCTGCAGTGGCGTATGACCAACAAGGCCTGGTATTTGCAATTGCAATGGAAGGAGGTGCGATTAAATTGTTTGATTCTCGGAGCTATGACAAGGTGAGTCACCTAATATGTTGAAACACACATCACTTATTGAATAATCTCATTGCTGCTTCCAACTTATTTTTCCTGCGTAGGGTCCCTTTGACACATTTCTGGTCGGTGGAGATACGGCCGAGGTGTGCGATATAAAATTCAGTAATGATGGCAAATCAATGCTCCTAACAACTACAAATAACAATGTCTATGTTCTAGATGCATACCGTGGAGAGAAGGTGATCCTCTTCCCAAACCTTTCCTTTTGTTCTATTGCTTAGAGATAGCAAGAGGAATGATGCTTAGATTATCACACGGTTCTCATTGATCAATTGCTCTGGGGCCTATAGTTGGTAAAACTAAAGGATTATTTGTCTTTGCAGAAATGTGGTTATAGTTTGGAGCAATCTCCGGGTACTTTGATAGAAGCCACATTCACACCCGATGGCAAATATGTGCTTTCAGGTATATAGTGTTTGCTCAGCACCCTTGTCAAAACCTGATCTTTACACAACAGATTACGAACTGGTGGATCTTACTGGCTTTGGAACTATACGTAGACTGACAGTAGTATTCCAAGTATCACACTTGACGACATCTTGTAGGTTATGATTGTTCGTCGATCATAGTTCTAGTGTGTGTATTTCGACTTGAATCGGTCTTACACTAAGGCTATGTTTCAGGCTCTGGAGATGGGACAATACATGCCTGGGACATCGAGTCACCCGCCGAGGTACGTACATATAACATCCGAATGATCCTGTATTTGCTTTCCGATGTCTCACTGCTGACATTTTCGGGTAAAAAAAATGAAGGGGGGAAAAATGAAGGGGGAGGTGGCAAGGTGGGAGAACAACATAGGAGTAGTGTCATGTCTGAAATGGGCACCTCGTCGAGCAATGTTCGTTGCTGCCTCTACCGTACTCACCTTCTGGATCCCCAACTCCGACGATCCTCAACAGCAACCACCACCACCCCCTCAGTGACGAAAAAGACTTTGTACCGTTTTTTTTTTTATGAATTAGAGGTGAAATGAAAACCCCGTATTGTTTTTGTTATCAATCACTCCATAGGACTAATTTTGATTTCCATAAAATGCTGTGTTGTCTTCGAATCACGAAATGGAAAAAATGAAAGAAAAAAAAAACAATTTACGAAAATTGAAAAAAAGTAGGAAAAGTTTGGTCCATTTTTCATTAATACTATAATTATGGTACATGCGAGTTTCCAAATCGCGGATATTCAATTTTTGGACTCCAATCTTGAACGTATTCGGAATAAATATTTTCGTTGTGACATCTGTGAATACGTGTATGAGAACCAGCTATTCAATTTTGTTTATGGGTGATATGTCTATATTTGTTAAAAAGTTCCCTAATTTGTGTGATAATTACATTAATGCCATTAGGTTGAAACACGATACACGCAGCCTCCAGCCTCCTCACTTTAACTTACTCCTCTCTCATACTCTCAAAACCCAATGGACTGTAGGCCGCGCTCGACTCTCTCTTCATCCCGTCGCCGCGTTCATCTCTCACGTACCATCTCTTTTCAGGTTCGATTTCTATTTCTCTTGCCTCCTCTGAGGTTATATTGTTAGGTTTATCTCCCATCTAAAACCATTCTCGTTTGATTTCTGCGAAAAAGAGGGGTTTTATAGTTACGGTTAGGGGCTTGTGATTTTTACGTTAGGCTCGAGATTATACCCACTAAGTGTTCGTTGAAATCCCACTGACATTTCTCAGAATTTGCCTTAATTTAAAAAAATGTTGACGTTTACGAAAACTAAAGGGAAAAAATTATGTGAAAAACTATTTTACCGATTATGTTGCAGGTTTTGGCTATGGAATTGGTAGTTGTATCAGTAGATTGACATTCCTTTGTATCATGACGAAGAATATGTTTGTATTTAGATGGATTTTGAAGATAGAATTGAAACTTTTTATTATATGGTGATATATGTGGGATCGTTGAATTAAATGAAGGTCTTGAATGGTTTTTAGAATCCAAAAACCAAAAAAAACATAAAAAGTAAACTTAGAAAGGCATTTTAGAAAGGCATTTTAGTGAAAAAATCAATGAAAAAGTAGTTTAATATTATAAAATCCAAAAGCCAAAAACTAAAAACTAAAAACCAAAATCTAAAAACTAAAACCAAAAACCCAAAGTAAAAGCCATCTCCATCCAAAGCCGAAATTTATATTGTGTAATTCTAATCAAACATTTTAAATTTTTATAAAATTTGTTGCGGTTTCGGGTACTGGCGAGCACCCACACATTTTACATGATACTCGTAAACCGGGTACTTGAGGCCATTGGGATTTTGATGCCCGAGTTCTTTGGATACGGATCCGGATACCATGAATTTTATGGGTACCCAATCCTGTGCAGCGCCCACTCCTAATTATAAGGTTCGAGAAGGAAAAAACAGAAGAAAAGCTTGTCCACATATGAATTTTGGATTTGTGCGTGATAGAGTCTGGTGGAAATCTGTACCGTCCACCATTTCAAACTCAAAACTCCGTGGCCGTCCGATGCAACCCTAGTATAGAAATGCCCAAACGCAACTCACGGCTAGATTTCTTTGTTTTTTAATGATTTCTTGGGCAGCAGTAAACCCTGGTGGTGGTGTCTCAACTCTCCAAATTCTTGAGTTTTCCCTCGCCGACTTTAGCCGATTCGCTTTCTGCAAAACCCTAGCGAGTTTCGGCTTTTCTCGGAGATTCCTAAGCCCTAGAGAGTCTTGCAAGTTCTGCTCTCTCGTGATTCATCATGCCGAAGCACTACAGACCGCCAGTGAGTATCTTTATACTCATCTCGTTCTATGGTTCGGGAGATTAATGAATTGTCCGAAAGTTTTGGCTGATTGGTTTTGGATTTTCGTTTTTTGCCACTTTCTCGGTAAAAATTTTCTTTGTAATACTTTTCCTTCTTTTGCAGGGAAAGAAGAAGGAAGGAAATGCTGCCAAGTATATGACCAGAACGCAAGCCCTGAAGCATCTTCAGGTCAATCTGAACCTGTTCAGGTTCTCTTTCTTTCCTTCTAACAACCTCTCCTTTCTGCCATCTCTTTCGTTTACTCCACCTATCCTATTTCTAGGGTTTGATGTTTCTGAAAAATTGTTTAACAGGCTATTTAGGTTTCTGTCCATTTTTATTGTGTTTCTTTGAATCCTGTGAAATATTTTCAGATTAATTCCGATTGGATTTGGTTGGTCATAGATGATGTGGATTCCGTAATTTTAAGGCCCTGTTATTGTAGGGTGTTATGACAGTGTAGTTTTGTTTGTGTTTTCTGGAATTGCAGGAGACTGTGCATCATTAAGGGTGTGTTTCCCCGAGAACCAAAGAAGAAAATTAAGGGAAACCATCACACGTACTATCATGTTAAGGATATCGCTTTCCTTCAGCATGAGCCATTGCTAGAGAAGTTCCGTGAAATAAAGACATACCGAAAAAAGGTAACCAAAGCCAAGGCTAAGAAAAATGAGGAGCTAGCACGTCTTCTGCTTACGCGTCAACCATCATACAAACTCGATAGATTGATTCGGGAAAGGTTAGCTGCAGGGATTTGTATATGTACTTGTGCTTGAACTCTCATGGTTGCCGGTCTGTAAATCTGTTCATGTTGTTGAATTTTGTAGGTATCCAACCTTTGTCGATGCACTTAGAGACTTGGATGACTGTCTCACCATGGTTCATCTTTTTGCGGTGTTACCTGCCACAGACAGGGAAAATCTCGAAGTTAAACTTGTGCATAATTGTAGAAGGTCAGAGTCTTATCTGTTATGCTTTCTTTTTAAACTAAAGTAGTGATAACTATCATTCTTTTGTTGCTGACTAGTTTCTGTCGATCTCATATCCTTGAATTTTGGTCTTCTGCTTTATGAATCAGATTGAGTCATGAATGGCAAGCTTACATATCTCGTACCCATTCGTTAAGGAAGGTGTTCGTGTCTGTTAAAGGCATATATTATCAGGTAATATTGCATGCTGGTTATCTTTAAAAGTTATGATGGGACCAACATCATAGGCACTCTTAGAAATTTAGAATACTTGGCTAATTATTTTTATAGGCTGAGGTAGAAGGGCAAAAGATTACTTGGTTGACACCTCACGCGTTACAGCAAGTTATGACAAATGATGTTGATTTTGGAGTCATGCTGACATTTTTGGAATTTTATGAGGTAAGAATCCATTGACCTCTCAGAATTTTCTCTTTCTGTCCGAGCTCCTAATTTTATCATGGTTCAATAAGCTAGCCAGGTTCCTATCATTGCTTTCTAACTGCCAATCTTTTACTTTTGAATTTTGATATCGATGCAGACTCTACTTGCCTTTGTTAACTTAAAGCTGTATCATTCTGTAAATGTAAAGTATCCACCTATCCTTGATCCTCGACTGGAGGCTTTAGCAGCAGGTATGTCTTCTACCTTTAAAGAAGACATAATTCTTTCTGAAGATGATCTAACTTAAGAGTAGTTCCTTGGAACTTATTCTGGTTTGTTATTTCATTTCTATAGGATTGAATCTGGCTTTATTATGCGGAAATGTTTTATATATAGAAGATAACAGGGGGTATTTGTTTAACTTTACAGATCTCTATGCATTGTCAAGATATATAGATGCTAGCTCGAAGGGTTTGGCCGTGAAACCTCAAGCCATTGGTTCATCTAACTCAGAGTCAAATGCCAATGAGGAGTCTGATCTCCGACTTTCACAATTACAGCACCAGCTGCCCTCTAATGAGCCTGGAGCATTGATGCACCTCGTTGTGAATGAAGAGGATGAAGATGATGAAGAAAAAAAGGCGTGCAAGAAGCTTTTCAAGGGTATGAAATTCTTCCTGAGTCGCGAGGTATGACAGCTGATTTTATTCCTCATAATTTTTTCTTGTAGGTCCATGAACGAATTAGTTTCCTCTAATGCGTTTTTTGGAGCTCATTCACATGCCAAACACCAATTAAATCAGTAGGAATATATGTTCCAAAAGATTCGGAATCATTCTATTGCAATTTTTATTTTTTTGTTCTCTTTTATAGGTTCCGAGAGAGTCGTTGCTTTTTGTCATTCCGTCTTTTGGAGGTGTCGTGTCTTGGGAAGGTGAAGTTGCACCTTTCAAGGAAGATAATGAAACTATCACACATCAGGTCAGCCTTGTGTATAGCTTCTCACCATTTCCCCATTTTTTCTATCTAGACGAAAAGGTAGATGGACGTCTTTTCCTTTTTCTTGGTAAATTGCAGATTGTTGATAAGGCAAGCCAAGGTCATTTGTACCTGTCAAGGGAATACATCCAGCCACAGTGGATTTATGACTGTGTGAACGCTAGGATAATCTTGCCAACTGACAACTATATGGTTGGAAGGTACTGAACTCATTGTCCAATTTGATCTGTCATAAATCATAATGCTGTTCTACATTTGATCAAAGAAAAAGTAGTATCAATGTTTTTGAGTGAGTGATGATGCAAGCAGAGAATGTGGCCCAATGATGGTGTTTTTGGTTGCCTCTGAGCAGGATTCCTCCTCCTCACTTGTCACCGTTTGTTGACAATGAAGCAGAGGGATATGTTCCTGATTATGCTGAAACCATCAAAAGGCTACAAGCTGCGGCCAGAAGTGAAGTTGTGCCGTTGCCTGGTGTTGGGAAAGATGATCTGGAAGATCCACAGAGCTTATTGGCCGAAGGTTTTATGAGCCGTGCTGAGGCAGCTGAAGCTGATGAGAGGAAGAAGAAGGTATGAAAGCTTTTCTTTTTTTAGAAAAAAAGTTATATATATATAATAGAAGTTATCATTTGCTCTGTATGGATTGGGTGAGTGGATATGAGCGATGTATGTAGATGATAGTCCTGGAGAAGCAATACCATGACGAACTAAGAATGGAACTAAAGGGGGTTAGGACAGACGACGAAAAGGTTGACATGGATGATGATGATAATGATGATAGAGAAGAGCCACGTCTTGATGATGCAACCAATCAAACGACTGATGAGAATGCGGACATGGGTACTGTCTTGATGTCACGTAAGAAGAGGAAGCTCTATGAAGCCATGAAGGTATCCCTTTTGGTTCTACTCCTTTCATCTCTTTAAAGATACATATACACGATGGGTGTTTTTAAAAAAAACGTGTTTCTGTGAGAAATTTCAGATAAGTCAGAAGCGAAAGAAGGCTGGCGTCGAACGTCTCAAGGAGCGTAAGAAGAAATTGGAGAATTAAAACGTAGAAAAAAGAAGGGAGCAATCCGTTCTTGATTTTCATTATTATTTATTATGAAAGCTTTCATCAAGATTTTGTTGTCGTTGGTCCTGTATCCGACTTTAACTGAAATCCACAATGAATGGGAATGAGACTTGGTCGGAAATGAAATCTAAAGCCCTAGACTAATTTTTTAAAGTACGGAAAGTGGTCAGAACAACGAAAGTAGGGGGCGATTTATAAGAGCACAAAAATTATTTATGTTACATCAATCACTGAAACGACAAGGAGGTTTGGGGGCTAAGAACTAAGCGACACGTAGTTTAAAGGTAGAAGGAAACATAATAGGTAACAATCTTGGCGAGGATTTTGCACTGAATTCTCTCCCTCCCCGGTTTGGTTTGGAATGGTTATTAACGTTGTACCAGTTAGTTCACTGAGATAACCGATGGATTCTCTCTGGTTCGAGTACTCGGCGTCTTCACAGACAAACCAGAAGCACCAAAGCAGAAGTAGTTGCCCTTTAGTCTTCTCCTGATTGAACCTTGTTTCTCCGTCAAATTACCTTTCGCCCGTTGTTGTTCCATCATATGGTTCGAGCTGGACGGCCCAGGGTCGATCAACACTCCCTTCTGTTTGAGATCCACAAAGCTCGAAGTCGACGAACACGAAGAAGAATGGATCGACAGTCTCGAGAAAGAACTTGAACGAGACCTCACCTTCTTCTTAGCCCTCGGGCTCGACTGGTTGCTTCTCACGGACAATGCCCTCTTATTGTTGTTGACATTGGGCACAGCTGGAGACGGTTTTGAGAATCTCTGTCTCAGAGGAACATGGGTTTCTTGCTGTCCAAGAAACGATGATTCTTTCCCAGCAATATCGCTTCCGTCCTTCAGATTTCCAGGCTTTCTCGTTCGCGGCCAGTGGAAAACACTCTTCAATCTCTCAGCTGCGGAATTAACGGATGAGTTTCTGGGTTTCTTGACGTGATTCTCATCTGTCACGTTCAGCTGACTCATGTCAATCGAGCACGAACTGGTTTTGACGTTATCAGGGACAACAGTTATGTCGGGAACAGCTTCAAGACCGGAGAAGAGGAAAATCTCGGTGTCGGGCGTTCTGAAACGAGTTCCAGGGCTGTAAATGCTTCCTTGATCCTTGAGATGAGAGGCGATGACCCTTCTCGTGTTATGATCTCGGGAGCTGAAGATCCCGCCGGCCGACACCAGCCGTCTGATCAAAAGATCAGAAGATGGAGAGTGCGGCTTCTGTCTGAGCAGATCGAGAGGCGTCATACCAGCCGTGTCTCGGATGTTAACATCAATGGACTTCACCGACATCAGCATCTCCACGAACTCAAGCGGGACATTGCCGGAGATCGCCAAGTGAAGGGCGGTTCTGCCTTCGTTGTTCTGAGAATTCACGATATCCTCGACGTGGCCTAATGATTTGGAGACAGAGGTGATAAGGCGGTTCATGAGCTCCCTGTGCCGGTCGAGCCTCTCGAAAGCTGGCGTCTGAAAGCCAGAGATTCCGGCGTGGAGGAAAGTGTCACCGCCATTGTTTCTTGCTGTGATCAAAGACGTCGTATTGGCGATCAGGGCCTCGACCACGGCAGCGTGGCCACGGTACGCAGCCACGTGCAAGGCCGTGTTGCCTTGGTTGTCCACAACGTTGATTATATCGAACGATGCCACTAGTTGTTTCACCACCTGAATTCACATTTTCACCATTACTGATTATATTTTCCGATTCAGGAACCAAATTTAGTGGTCGGAGACTTACGTGGGTCATCCCTTTTCCGGCGGCGGCGTGGAGAATGGTGGAGCCCTGTTTGTCTCTGAAACTTAACACATCTTCAACACTGCACTCACTCAGAATCTCCTTCAGAAGTGTCAAATTACCTCCTCTCGATGCAGCATGTGCCGCTCTGTTCTTCATCTCCCATCTATAACCCGCCGGAATCTCTCCAATTTGCTGCTCCAGACCTCCATTTCCGGCAGCCACGAACCTCGGAGAAACCGCGAAATCGAAAATCAGACGGAAAACGTCGTCGTTTCTGCTCCTGGCGGCGGCGTAGAGCATATCCGTCACGCCGTACTCTCCTTCTCCAAAGACCAGCAGAGGATTTCTAGCGAGCAGATCTCGCACGAATCCAAGATCGCCGGCGGAGGCGGCGGTGTACATGAGCCAGCCACCGTACCCGGCCCTAATTAGGGTGTTGGCTTTGGCATCGACGTCGCAGGCGGAGAAGAGCTTCCTAGCGATGCGTGACCTGCAAGCGGAGACGTCGTGGAACTGCGATTCATCGTCCCAGACGGTCTCGAGGCGGCGGATTCGACGGAGGGAGGTGAGCTTCATGAGGTTGTTGGAGTCGATTCGGAGAAGCTCCCGGACCAAGTCGTAGTGGCCGTTGGCGGCGGCGTAGTCGATCGGAGAAGCGTACCACCACTGGTCTCCGGTGCTCTCCCACCGGAGAGGAAAGTACGCCGGAGGAGACATCGGAACCGTCGCCGTCGGCAGTGTCGGAAAGACAGAACAAAGGCAAAGCCAGAGACAGGTAACGAGATGTTCCTTAATGTTCAAGGAACAAAGACAACTGAGAAGGAGAAGAGGAAGAAGTGAAAGGGTCTGTTTGGATATGAGCATAAAGGGAAAGGACGGGAGTGTGATGAATCGAGTAAAATACGGCAAAGAAAGTCGAATATATATGTGTGTGCATATATATAAAAAATATTAATTTATGTGATAAGATTTTGCACATTAATGGATAAAATACTTTTTTTTTACGGTTAGAAAATGGGTGTGTTTCTAAATACGGGCCTTAAGGAAAGAAATCCGGTGTCTTTTATGAGTCGATGATATCTTTTTTATAAAAAAAAAAAAATTGATATGTTAACCGAAGAAAATATTTGATTAAATGTACGAAGAATGGGTGCGTGGACATTAAAAGGGGTGATTATAATGATGGCGACACATGGAGAAAGGTCGGTCGCCTTTTCCAACCACATGGAATGGATTTATATTATATGTACAATCTTCAAAAGAAATCATATAATTGAGATCAATAAAGTATATTTGGAGTTGACACTGACATGTAATGTATTATTATGCTGCCATAATCTTTTTTTTGTAATATTCCACTGATTGCTATTTATTTGATAATAAACAATTGATTTTGAAAAGCAATAGTATCACGAATATTAAATCCGCATCTGCCCTACTTAAATCATATATATATATTCATATATATATATATATATATATATATATATTCGATCTCGATATTACAATCTCGTGTATCTACCAGAAACGTACAAGATTTCAAAAGGTTTATAAAATTAGAGACTTAATCACAGGGAAATTAGCCAACGACCAAAAAGAAAAAGGAAATTGAGTATAAATAAAGCAAAATGGAATTAAAAAGAAACTGTGCCTATAATAGTAAACACATAATAAAAGTCGGATGACTCAGTCGAGATTTAATATTTTTAGCCTTGAGTTATTGATATTGGATAAAATTTTATATCTAATTACTAATTAGGTTATTTGCATGTTTTTTTGAAATTTTGCCAGATAAGGAATTGATAAATGTGACACGAAACCAAACCCACCAACCAAACATTGTTTAAAGTGGCATCGCCAACCAAAGTTGCTATTAAAACGCACCATGGCCCATAATATAAGGCAAACAACAAGCAAACGCATCTGCTAGGTGATATTATTAGCAATCCAAAGTATTTAATTAATCCTACCTCGTGTATGATAATCCTACCATCAACATGTAAATTAGAGATGACTGAATATATAATAGACCGACACAATAACCAAGAAATCATATTGGAAAGCCAAATAAAGCTGAGAAGGACGATGCATGTGAGAGGAAAAAGGCAGCCCTTTTGTGATACCTAAGGCAATGCTATAAAGCACGTCATGTCTCGCTTTCACTTTTTTGCATTTGTCATGGACATGCACCTAAACATGAGCAACAAGTGGCGGAAACTCACTTGTCAACAAAACCAGACCGGAACCAAACCAACAAGACACGGTCCGGTTCGGTTTAGACATAACGACAGAGACCGAACCGAACACGATAACTGAGCTTGGTATGTGAATATTTCTACTCAAACATCAAACCCCAAGTAACAAGCAGAGGAAAAGAAGAGCAATAATGGAAAGATCAAAAGGGCAAAAAAATCATGCAACTTTACTATACCCTTTGAAGAAAGGATGTGAATTTTGAACCCCACATCCCCCAAAAAAAAAAAGTTGAGACAAGAAGAGTTGGTTTCCACCCACAGATTACTCTGATGAAAATTGAAATATCAAACTTTTTAGGGCCCATGTCCTTGTTAATGCAATGAATGATACTGATAATTTAAAAAAAAGAACAGGTTTCCCATCAGAAGAAGATGGATAAGATCAAGACCAACCTGTGTCCTCTCTATCCATAAAGCAATAAACTAATGCATTGTGTACTAGAGCAACTAACTGCTCTGGTAGGAGCAGAGACTAATGCCACTCGTGGCTGGGTGGAGTTGGGCCAATTGCATAGCAAAGATATTGGTTTAATCTAGAGCCAATGGCATGTAATCAACATCACAGGTTTATATAAAATCAATGGCATGTAATCAACAACACTGAAAAGAAAGTGAGTGCAGAGTATAATAGAGGAAGAAGAGAACAGAAGCATCTTACAGAAGATTGAATCTCAGTTCTTGGCCCTCACAGAATTGTTCTCCTTGATTCTGGCTCGGGTGTCGAGTTTGACAAACCGTTTGAGATCATCGTAAGGAAGGGTTTCGACGTCCTTCCTTCTCAGTTCACTGAGGGCAGGATGCTTATCGAGAAGATGCCAGAGCCAATCAGGGTACTCGGAATCGGGCAAGATCTTTGGGTCAGCTCCATCTTTGAGGATATTAGCACCAAACACGGTCGTGGATTTGATCTCTTTGCTCAGGCTCGAGGCTTTTGGAGCATCACTACCTCCACCTCCCTTCCCACCTTTCTTTTTACCGGCTGGGG
>NW_010966665.1:966858-971061 GCF_000463585.1 Tarenaya hassleriana
CCTTCCCCCCTTTCTTTTTCCCGGCTGCCGCAGCAAACGCCCTTCTGCACCCAAATCGGACCACTTCCTTGCCTTTGGCAACACTTTCGACCAATCGGATACGATTCATCGCAAAAATGAAGAAAAACCCTTGTTCCTGATAATCGCAACACCGAATAATTAGATTACGAAAGGAATTCCAGATTTATAGAATCCAATTACCAGCCTCCATCATGCCTATCAGATAGGGGAGGTTTGGTTTTTGATGGACTAAACTGTGAAATCAGAATATTGAATTCTCCAATATTTTGAGTAAGGCAGCGATTTACAAATCAAACAAAACTGTTTGATTCACAATTTCACTAAGCAAACATGATACATTCTCCCTGAAAATCAGCTCATACCTTCCAAACCCCCATAACCTCAACTTAAATAAGAAAACCGCAGTTATTGAGATAGAATCCACACACCGGAAAACAAGCACAAACCGTGGACTCATCGAAGAACCGAAGAGAGAATAGGGCTTGTAACCACCGACGATCGCATCAAACAGTACAAATCTAAGAAAGGTGGCTCGAATGAGACATCAAAATCTTCTTAACAGTTTTGAATGGAAGCAAACGATCAACTAACACAAGGCACCAAGAAATCGTAACCAAGCTCGGTCATAATTTAAATGACGAAGACTGAATTAGCGTAAAGTTTTACCCGTTGCTGCTTCTGTTAGGGTTTTCTCGAAGGGGGAACTCGGGGTGGAAATGGCGACTGGACTGCCATCAATTTGCAGAGCTTAAAAAAACAAATCTTTAGGTGGAGGCCCATATATATCAAAGTATGGACTCAATGAACATACCTTACAAAGGCCCAAAACATTAACATTGGGCTTACATATGTTATCACATTTAGAAAACTGTCTGAAATAATCGGTAAATAAATAACAAATATAATATATATATATATATATGAATTTATATTTATAAGAAAAATATTGATTTCCTTATATTATATATTGTTGTTAGAATTTGTTTCAACTATATTTTTTTGTAACATTATATATTTCATTATATTTGTATTTCTCAATTTATCGATCAAATCGATTAAAAATAGAAGTGTAAAATAGTTCGGTTCGGTTCGAGTTTGTTCTTAACCTGATTATTTTGAGTTCCGTCTCATATCGACCCAAATTTTTTCAGATCTATAGAACCAAATCCAAAACCCAACTTTATAGAACTCGTATTGAGATTCGAGTTGGATCGACCTGTTATTTATACATTAAGATATATTTTATATTTATTTTTTAAAATTAAATCGGACGAGTCCATTCGAATCCTTATTTGAATTCGATCCGAAAACCCATAATTTTTCGGTCTACAAATTCAAATCCAAAATTTGATAATTTTTTTTTTACTCGGTCGGGCTTCGAACTCGGTTGACAATCCTGATTAAAAGGTATGTTCTAATTTCTCAATTATCAAATTCGATAGATTTTTTTTGGGATCTTCCAAATAGAAAAATACCGAAATGCTTTTATTTAACATTACAACAACACACCCGTCAATCATCGTGACAATGAACTCGCGAGGAAAATACAAACATCAACAAGAAGCGAACGTCTCACGGAACAGAACCGAAACCAATTCCAGAAAGAAATGAAGAGAAGTCAGAATAGGAAAGACAAAGCGCCGAGGAAAGCGGTGGCGACGAGGTGAGGGGAGGAGAGGAAGGAGGCAGCGGAGGGTTTGGGGGACGGAGAGGGAGCCATCGTCTTTCCGGTCGGCGACGGAGCCATGGCCGGGCCGTGGTGGTGCCCTTCGTGACATTCCGCCGCCATTGCCAGCAGCGCCACGACCGCGCAGACGAAGGCCACTCGGACCATCAAAGATCTCGTCGCCGCCATTCTTCTCCCGTTGGTCAGCTTCGGACAGCGAGGCTGAGTCTTGAGATTAAGATTGTTTTGTTTTTTGTTCCGTGGGGTTATGATGAATTTATAGAGAGTTTCTGGTCAGATAAAAACCCCACTGGGGAGATAATAAAAACAACAAGCGGTGGTTAGTGGGGGGTTAAAAGTCAACGGCCGGGAATGAGTCTTCGCCAGTTGCCACATTGTTTTTTTTTTCCAACAAAAAAAAAACAGATATATGTCGAGTGGGCGACCATTTATATGCCTTTGTACACACGTATGTTTCAAAATACAGCTCAATTTTATAACTGATTTGGTATACAAATGTATATATTGTAAATATATATATATATATATATATATATAGTTCGGTATGATATTTACAAAATGGGCACCATTATTCAATGCCATGCCACGTTACGATACACATAACATTAGTGGTATATTGAGTAATAGAGCCGGGAAGATAACAATGGTTGAATTAAATTGGGTTGAAAGGTCCAACATTAACGAGAGGGTCATTGGTCATTAGACGTGTTGGAATGTCAACCACAATTACATGTTTGTTAATTTTATAATTTCAAACCCCAAAAAAAAAAAAAAAAAAAAAACGTACCACACGAGATGGGAAGCGATGATGTGTTCTCTCAGACGAATATATATTTGCTGTGTGGGCGACCATGTATGTTCTGCACCAGTTGCAACTTGACCCCAATACAGACACAAACCAGTTCTGCATTTTAGAGAGAGATACGATACTAATATATATATATATATATATATATATGGATATAATTCCTCCATTTTGTTGGTCTAAATGTCAAAGAATTCTTCCAAATCTAGTTAGGGTGTCAAATTCAGTTCGAAAATTTAGTCTCCAACCATACTGAACCGATTAATTATATTTCAGTTTCGGTTCGGTTCGATAATGTATAAAAAAATGATATGGAACAAAATTAAGGATATTGAAACGATTCGGGAACAGCTCGATTTGTTTCAACAAATATCAAACGGTATTTCGGTATTTTTTATTTATTATTTTAAAATATTAAATATTAATATTTATTAATGATATTCATTTTTTATATGTTTTGATCAAATAAAAAATAGTATCATAAAATTCATTAACATTTTATTAATTTATTATTTTCATTATATTAAAATTTTCAAAATAAACTCAAACCATATCTACCCATTTCGAAACGTCACATACAAAATCTCTGACCCATTATGATTTTGGTCCTTATTTGATTCTTATTTAGTAAAACTATACCATACTTAGGGGTGGCCAATTCGGGTTTCGGTTCGGTTATATTCGGGTTCGGTTATTTCGGTTATAGAAAAACTATAACCATTCGGTTTTTATATAAATTTCGGTTCGGTTCGGTTCGGTTATTTTTCGGTTCGGGTTCGGTTCGGTTTTGGTAAAAAGTTCAATTTTTCAAAGAAATTGTCGGTTATTCTCTCGGTTTTTTCGGTTATTTTTTATTCGGTTCGGTTCGGTTTCGGTTTCGGTTTTTCGGGTTTAAGCAAATCATAACCGTTCGGTTTTGATGTCGGGTTCGGTTCGGATACGGTTATGTCTTATTCGGTTCGGTTCGGTTCGGTTATTCGGTTAATAACCGAAATGGCCACCCCTAACCATACTGAATCGATACTAATATCGAATTGAATTGAACCGGCGAAGAACATATGGTACTAATATGATATAAATTTTATTATAAACCGTTAACCGTTAAAAATTTGAACCGAAACTTCCAGCCCTGATTTTAATTATGTAATTGTAACGAGGGTCCGGTAAGTTATGGGCCGTCGGATTCGGAGTACTATGATCCATTTGTTCCTTTGCGGTGGGTTATGGGCCGTCGGATTCGGAGACATGATCCATTTCTTCCTATGCGGGCGAATTATGGGCCGTCAGATTCGGAGTACTATGATCCATTTCTTCCTCTGATACTGAAACCTAATGGGCTTTCTCTGTGTCGGCCCTTTAAACATAAAAAGCCCTTTTCCAAAATTAAAAACAAAAAAACAAAAAAAGTGGACTAGACAATATTCGTGGTTCAGTTCACTGAACCGAATATAAGTTGGAATATTTGGTTAGCTGCAATTGTCTTTTCATCAAGATTACGATGATGCACCGTACAGAACAAACATATTTTTCATTGATACTTAATTTATATATGACTTTATTATTATTCATCCCACAAATGTTTTCTTTTCGAAATAAATACAAGTTATAAATTATCCTTTTTATATGCACATATCTACATGATTCCACGAACTATATATATATATATATATATATATATATATATATATAT
>NW_010966665.1:972021-997254 GCF_000463585.1 Tarenaya hassleriana
CCTAGCTAGGAACACCTTTTAGTTTATGGTCTTCAACTTTGCAAAATGTTAAAGTGTTCAGAACATGAAATTTTTGAGATACGGGATATACTATATATATATATATATATATATATATATATATATATATATAGTATATCCCGTATCTCAAAAATTTCATGTTCTGAACACTTTAACATTTTGCAAAGTTGAAGACCATAAACTAAAAGGTGTTCCTAGCTAGTGTTCATACGTACATATATACATATATCATATATGTACGTATGTATAATAGAGAGAGAGAGAGAGAGAAATGGGGTCTTCAATAGTTGGATTTGCATATCTGTAAATTGCAAATAAATAATAAATACGCATGCCATAAAGTAGGGAGAGAATATTCTTGGATGCATGGACGAGAGATATTCCGCCTTTCTATAATTTCTTAATAAAGATTATTAACATTTATCGACGTTCCACAAATTATTGATATATAAATAGCTCAACTCCTTCCCAATTATTCTTTGTATAACTAAAATCTCAACATATAAAAGTAGGTTCGTTATAATTATAAAGTAATCTGAAACCCCATTATAATTCTATTAATAGCACATAGATTGATATAAATTTATCAACAGGATATGTCAAACCGATTTTTTTTTACAAGGCAAGTTGCAAATCATGACGGTGCAAAAAATAAAAAAGATAACAAATAAACAAAGTATATTATATTAAAATGAGTTACCTAAATTATTTAAGCATATATAAAATAATTATTAAAAAAAAATTGAAGGGAGCCAGTTGAGGATAAAAACAAATCTCGATCGTTTTCTTTAAACCAACTTTCAAAATATTAATCCAATGAGAGAATTCATTGGTTTTCAATTCTATTTTAATTTTCTTGTGAGTCACTCCCTCCATCCACGGACTCGTCATGAGTCATGACATCATCTAACTTATATATATAATTCATAATCGTTTATTATATTTCTTCAAGTATACATGATAAATTTAATTTATAAATGTTTAAACTAGGGTTTCATTTTATTCCTTAAGTTTAGGGGCTATTTATATAGTATGAATCTATTGAAATCTATTTTGTGGTTTCAATAAAATAACTTCAAACTCATACAAGCAAAACTGTTCTAAATTTATTTTTTTTAAGTAACTGAATTTTCTAAACCGAGACTAATTCCAGAAGCGGAAACAAACCATGTGATTTGAATTATGTGGTTCTTCCTCAATTTGGGATTCGAACTCGGCCAGCGATTTGCCCCATTTTATCATAGACTAATGTTATTTGGAATTAACTATAAAATCAATAGATATTTTCTCATAGAAACGGATATATATATATATATATCGAGAGAGAGAGAGATCATTGCACAGTATATCCTCCTATACAAATTACCGCGCAGGACTAAATTGTTACGTTCTGATTGGTCAGTTGGGTATAATAATATATAAACTCATTTATACAAATAAATTACTCGACAACTTGATAAATATTTAAAGCCTAATTAGTCGTTCTTTTCGTTAATCATTGCAATCATTATTTACAGCTCTTATGTGTGCTTTGGCAGTAGAGTGAACTGGCAAGGACGAATCAATCTTTGCATCCAAAAACTCTTCTCTTTATAAGTTTCCCACCAAAGCAAGCGTTTCTCTGATGTTCTCTTTGCCTCTCTCTCTCTCTCTCTCTCTCTACCAATCGTCGTGGAGAGGCAAATATTATAATGGGGAGAAAACCATGCTGTGATAAGATTGGAATGAAGAGAGGGCCATGGACTATAGAGGAAGACCATAAGCTCATCAACTTCATACTTAACAATGGCATCCATTGCTGGAGAATTGTCCCCAAACTCGCAGGTCTCTCTTTTCCTTTCTATTCTTGCGTTAAAGAAGTAAATTATAACTATTTATTTCTCCTATTCTTCTTTTTTTAACGTATGCATGGTTGCATGGGGACGTTCATGAAGGTCTATTGAGATGTGGTAAGAGCTGCAGGCTGAGGTGGATTAATTATTTGAGGCCTGATCTCAAGAGAGGTGGTTTTACACCCGACGATGAAGACCGTATTATCGAACTTCATTCTCGTCTTGGCAACCGGTACGAAACACTTACCTTCTCTTCGGGGAGATCGAAAAAATACAATTATATATATATTTACACACATGGGTGTGTTGTAATAAAGTTTTTATGAACTTGTAATGATATTGATGTGTAGGTGGTCTAAGATCGCCTCTCATTTTCCGGGTCGGACGGACAATGAGATCAAGAATCACTGGAACACAAAGATCAAGAGGAAGATGAAGCTTCTTGGGTTAGACCCGATAACGCATAAACCGATCGATAATAACACCGAACAAACCCATCCAAACCAAAGTC
The DNA here is from genome assembly GCF_000463585.1 of Tarenaya hassleriana. Taxonomy (NCBI): domain Eukaryota; kingdom Viridiplantae; phylum Streptophyta; class Magnoliopsida; order Brassicales; family Cleomaceae; genus Tarenaya; species Tarenaya hassleriana. The sequence continues at coordinate 974,386 of NW_010966665.1, forward strand.
CTGATCCACCGGTCAACGCTCAGGCAACCAACGACGATCATGTTCTTTTGAACAGCTTCGAATCTCTGTTCGAAGACATGGGAATGGAATCTTTGTTCCAAATACCAGAAACCAACATGTCTTCTTCTTTGGCCAGTAACCCTTCGATGAGTTCAGTCGATGAATCGAACAGTATGAACATTTCCACGAGCGAGTCTTCGTATCTCCCGGAAGATTCCACCTCCTTTGAGCAGTGGAACGTACTGGATATGGTGGATCCTTTGGTGCCTTGGGATCTTTTCGGCAATCTCCAAGATAATTCATTCCATCTCTGAGAATAACAAAGCAATATTATTGGTCGTAAATATTACACGTAAATGTGAAATCGTGTTTTCAGTAGTTTAGTTTCTTGTGTATTTGAAAATAAAATAAAATAACGGCTCTCCAAGCTGTATATCATGCATGGCGCGTGATGATGCGATTTCGTTTCTTCTTAATTTCATCCATCATATATACATATATACTTACTCTCATTTATCTTTATTTTTCGACTGATCGCATTTACACGTGTGACCGTGTGCGTGTTACAGTGCATAATTATACAAATATATATATATATATATATATATATGTTTAAATTTTTCAAAAAAAAACCTAAGAGATGAGATGAGATACAATCCTAACGTCAACGGAAAACACAAGTCCAAATGCGATTTGATATACGATGGACTCTGCAACTTGGGAGCATCAAAGAGCCGCGCTTATGTATTATTTTTATTGATGTAACCAGTCACAATATATACGGTGATTAAAGGGAATATATACAATTATAAACAACAACCAATAGGCATATACGTACGATAAGAATATATATACACAGACACATACAAATTAGCATATTATACGCAAATAATGAAAGCTACCAACTAGTTCCCTCTTTCCTAAAAGAGTTAATTTATTTGGTATATATATTGGGAATGGGTAGGGGACCAAGAATTTTGGAGAAGATATTCGTAAAGTTTTTCAATCATCATCATCCTCATTGTCGTTCAATTCAATTAATTAGTCAGCTTATTATAAAGTTTTCCCGTCTTCTAATCCTCTCGTTTGGAATTTAAAGTTTAGCATGATCAATGTAAAACGAATGATGCAACTATATGCTTAAAAATAAGTTTTGTGATAAATATTGTATTTGTAAATGAGTAGCCAATAATTGTTATTCACACAAATTGTTGGCCGAATTATACCTAATTTATTATGCATATAGATAGACGAACACGATTCCATTTGTTTATCTGCATTATTTTTTCTTTGGTCTATACGTGAGAAATATATCATTAATATATAATAAATCAAGTTTTTAGATGAAGTGTTGTATAATGCATATATATAAACCAATCGTATCTTTCACATGTGCAATGCAATATGCAATGTACGTATTAATATATATATATATATATATAAGCCTTTTCTTGTCATGCATGCCTTTGAATTCAATGTATATAAAAAAAAAAAGAAGAAAGGGAAACCCATCTCATCTCCTCGTAACGTAATTTTCGTGAATGGCTCCGAAACTAAGCGCCGCATACGGAACTCCATGGCATGGAAGCCACATCGGTCGAAAGTTGGCCCAACAAATCAATCAATTAACCCACCAGTAAAGAGATAGGGTTCTGCTTGTATATATTTTTTTTTACTTGATAATTTTAAAATTGAAGACCTTATCTTATGAAAATTCGTAATCGAATAGTGATCGGAGTTGTTGGGGGGGGGAAAAGACAGCGGGCGACCCTCAAGTGGGCTTTTCGATATTCGAAATGTTCACAATTTTACAAAAGGGTGTCGTCATCATTCACCCATGACTAGACTTCGTACCATAAGAGTACTGTCGTGTCGGGTTATTAGGCCCACTCCAAGAATTGTCGTGGATTATATACATTATACATATCATATTTGCAGCACTTGGCAGAATAATTGATGAAAAACATAAAAAACAAAGGGGCATTCCGAGAATTGAACTCGGGACCTCTCGCACCCTAAGCGAGAATCATACCACTAGACCAAATGCCCTTATGCAAGCTAATATATAAACAATTACGTAATGACCAACCATAAAACATTCCCAATAGCCACAACCCATTTGCATAAAACTTCATAATCACCAATCACATGTTCTTTGTTCTGTAAGAACAGTATGTACTCACCTATATATATATATATATATATATGTGTGTGTGCGCGCGCGCTCGTGGGAAGGCAGGATTACTCGGACCGTATTCTATCCAATCTGTCAACACTTTTCCTTCCCTTCTCAATCTGGTGATGGTCAACGCTCTTACGAGCCTTGGCGTGGAAGTCAACGCTTCTCCGAGAACGATCCAGATGGTCAAAGGACAGTCGAAGCTTAGTCTTCTTCCACAGACTCTTTGATGGCCTTTCTCTCTCCTTCCGGTCAGTGCCCTCCTGCCTCGGCCTCTCTCTTCTTTTGGTGCTCTGATTTTCGGATCGATCGGTGCTTGAGATGAATTTCTTCAGATGTTTGATGTATTCTGGGTAGTGTTCAAGATTACAGTGGTTTCCACCTTCGAGCCAAAGCGGTTCATATTTCTCCTTGCAGGATTCCCACAGCTGCTTTCCATGGGAACAGTCCACGACCTCATCTGAAGTTCCCTACCACAGGAAGAAGATGACTCGTTTATACAATTCCATGGAAGCTTCTATGTAAAGAGAGAATGCGACTGAACTTACATGGATAATGAGAACTGGGCAATTGACATATGGGATTTTGTCAATATTCTGCCAAAAAAAACATCACAGGAGGACACGAGAGAATGGGACACTTGTAATGAGAAGCCGCCGATATTTAGAAAGGAAGATCCATATAAGATACCTTGTAAATGTCGAACCAGTAGGTTTTCTTCACCGGATACATTACTCTTAGACCCGAGAGAATGGGGCTGTGAAGGACAACCGCCCTCAACTGCGGCAATCGGGCAGCGAGATCCAATGTAGGGCCACTCCCTACAGATTGACCATACAGGATAATGTCTTCCTGTTGCGCGCCATAGCTTTCTTCAAGGCACTTGTAAGCAGCTTCGATATCAGCATATGTATTATGCTCACTTGGCTGTGTCATAAAGCAATACAAAGATTCAGGGTTTGGTCCTAAACTCTGACTTAACAGAGTAAATTATCATTCTCTGCTTCCTGAAGTAGAAAGAACAAACCTTTCCGGTTGACTGTCCGTACCCGGAATAATCATACCTGCAGCCACGTAATAGAGTTGGTCAATCAGGAATACGTCCCGTTTCGATAGAAGGCGGAGGCATGAAGAAAAACTTATGCTTGCATTCTTTCAACTAATTGAGTTGATAGATAACAGCCAAAGCAGCAGAAACAGATGCCTGAACGGATCAAGGTAATGGTTGGAGAACCAAACATTTTGGGGCCGTGAAACTATTTCATCAAAAGTAAACTGAAAACCGAATTGAAATGAAAACTCTGTCTTATGAAACTGTTTGTGAACAAGAACAGAACCTAACAAACAGGATCAAATAGAGGCCTGAACAGATAGATGCAAAACCATGAATTTCATAACACCCAGATGCCAAAAAAGCCTGACCTTACTGAAGAAGCAATCAAACAACTGGACCAGAAGGAACCTAGAAGCTAAATCCGTAATGGAGATGACGAGGAAAACGAAAGTAAAAACACAATGTGATGAAACCCAGCTCCAGTGATCACCAAAGGAGCAGAAAGAACAAACCTCAAAGCTACAACTTTGATGGTACGAACATCACCAAATCAAACCAAGGAACAATTCCAAACCCTAGCAATCAGAAATTCCAGTGCAAAAGTCTACAAATTTGATCATTCCCTGATACCAAAATCACCAGAGCGAACACGATAACGCATCAGCTAACGTTTCCAAGCAGAGACACTTAACAGAAGCCTCAGAAACACGGTGAAAACAGATAGAGAGAACAAAAACGGGAAAGTTAATGAGGGGAAAACAGAGGAAAAAGACACAGACCCCATGAGATTAACTCTGAGATGAATGCTCAATTCGATGAAGAGCTCGTACATCTGTCCCAGATCGGCAGCGTTTCCATGGGAGTAGAGCAGCGTAGACGTGGCCATGGGATGTCTGACGTACATGGCCACTATCTCCGTACCTCTACACGTCGGAAGCTTCATGATTTCGACGTTTTCGCGGTGGGGAAAGGGGCTCAGCAGCAATAGTCCGGTGAGTTCGTCGGTCACCAGCTTGTACGATGGCGGGCTCGGGGGGAAAAAGGCGAACCTCGCCGCGACCGATGACGTCACCCCTCCCATCTCTCTCTCCCTCTCCCTAGACGGCCAACATTCTCTGGCTTTGCTGTCGGAGATTGAGTTCGAAGCTTTTTCTCGGGGAGAGAGAGGAGGAATGATAGGGCGGGGAGCTAAGGGAGATTGGGACAATAAGCGGCACTGTATATGCTTAATGGGAAAAAAGAGGAAGAAGATGAAGACGTATGGTTTTTTGAACAGATTGATTCCGTTAAATACCCGTTTCTACATTTATACCATGCTTTAACTGAATAAATTATCAACAATTTAGTGAAGAATGAAGACAACAGAGAGCAATTAAGAGCATGGAAGGTGGCAATAAGACTCCATCGCCATGGGGAATATCAACAAGTGACATCACATAGAAACAATCAACCATAGGAAGAAGAAGAAGAAGAAGCAATAAAAGATGAGAAAGGCACAGTAATGGGGGTCCATGAAGAATTGAAGGCGGAAAGAAGTGGTGGTGGGCCTTCACTTAGACATCCATCTGTGACAGCTTGAAAATAACAATTGTGGAAAATGTCCAAACGCAATGAAAGGGCGTTTTCAGAAGCTGGAGTTAGGGACGGACAGAGAGATGGGGGGCCATTCACCATTTTTAGGGTATCTAAACTGAATCCGAATCAAACCCTAGTTTGAGTCTCTGAGTGTTTGAATTGTATTGTCGATGAGATAATCGTAGATACTCGAATTTAATGAGTTCTATTAAATATTTATAAATTTATAGATTATATACGAATAATTTATAAAATTATTAAAAATATTTATATTCAAAATAATTAGATAATAAAACGATAGTTTTTATATATTTAAAGATAAAAATACTTGGATAATTGATAGATTTTTTTATAATTTTCTAATAACTCAAATGTGTAACAGTTATTTTTTATTATGGATAACTATCTGATCTTAAAATCTGAATTCGAATTTCGTGTTTTAAGACTTTTTTTTTTTGCCTGCAAATATTCGATTTTTAGATATTTTTGTATTGCATGTTCTTGAAGACAATAAATGGGTCAAAACGTCAACAGCTTCGGCCCACCTTTCCATTATCAATACCCAATCTCCAAAACAACACGTGAAGCGGCCCAAAACGATCGCAACTGAAAATTATACTGCCCGGTTTGGATCGATTATTTTTAATTACTTAAATATTTTTCTCTATATTTATTTTCATAACGTTATTATGGTTTTAACATAAACTGTCCACATTCTTTTTACCTGTTACCGACAAATTGACCCGTTGCACATTACCGGCATCCAACCTAAAAAACAGCTCACGATTATTTGACCTTTCGATGGCATGGCACGACTCACAAGACACGTTTTTTTTCCTTCGACAATAATCATTCCCAGTAAAAAAATATATATATATAATTCTGTATTATATCACTTTACTGAAAATCCTCACTAAAAGTACATAACTCACCGCCATATCCAAGGAACAAAACAAACCGAATTATGTAACAGTGACATCCATCAACTTCATTTCGTCTCTTCTTCTCTATCATTGCCACAATTCTACCACCATAGTTTTTTTTTTCTCTCTCTACAATGAGGCATCGAGTTATTGAAAGAGCATTGGTTTGTTGTGCGGTGGTATCGTGGCTGTCGTCACAGACAGTCGCCGGGGAAAAGCCGGCGTGTAGTTTTCCGGCGATATATAACTTCGGGGATTCTAATTCGGACACGGGAGGAATATCGGCGGCGTTTGAGCCCATAAGGTCTCCTTACGGCCAATCTTTCTTCCGCGAACCCTCGGGCCGAGACTCCGACGGTCGTCTCACCATCGATTTCATAGGTCCGATGTTTTGTTGATTATTGTTTTTGACAATTCCCTAATTAAAGTAGATGCAACACAGAGCAGAGCAGGCGCATCTGCAATAATCTGCATGCTCTGATTCAGATTTATTGTAAGAAAATGACAGCGGAGAGGCTGGGGCTGCCGTATTTGAGCGCGTACCTGAACTCGTTAGGAGCAAACTTCAGAAATGGTGCGAACTTTGCAACCGGAGGATCAACCATCAGAAGGCAGAACGAGACCATCTTCCAGTACGGCATCAGCCCTTTCTCCCTCGACATGCAGGTTGTTCAGTTCGACCAGTTCAAAGCAAGATCCGCTCAACTTCTGAGCCAAAGTTTGTAACTTTTTTTCTTTTAGTGGATAATCTTCTCCTCTCTGACTGAGGTATGTGGGGTTTATTTTGATGGGTTTTGCCTGTCTTCTGGTTGCAGGCAAGAGCCGAGCAGAAAGGGATAAACTTCCAAGGCAGGAAGACTTTTCAAAGGCGTTGTATACTTTTGATATCGGCCAAAACGATATCTCTGTTGGGTTTCGGACGATGAGCTTTGATCAACTGAAGGCTACGCTTCCAGACATTGTCAGCCAGTTTGCTTCTGCTGTCCGGGTCAGTCTATGCTTTCTATCACCCCCTTTATTGAAACAAGTACTGTCATCTGAAAATCTCCTGGGTTAAGGCTTAAGACCAATCCAAATCTGACTAATCCAGTTGATTCAGCTCACTTCATCATTGTAGATGTATAGTTCTAACTCATGGGTCATGCAATTTCCTCCAAAAGATGCCCTTTTTTTTAGTGGGTTTGATTCCTTGGTGACAAAGGCATGATGGGTATGTATCTATGTATGTATGTGACAGAGCATATATGAGAGAGGAGGGAGATCATTCTGGGTACACAACACTGGACCTTTCGGGTGTTTGCCAGTGAACATGTTTTATATGGGAAACCCTCCTCCGGGATACCTTGACGAACACGGCTGTGTCAAGGCCCAGAACCAAATGTCCATGGAGTTCAACCGTCTGCTCAAGGAAGCGGTGATCAAGCTACGGTCCGAGCTCACTGAAGCAGCAATCACTTATGTCGATGTCTACTCCGCCAAGTACGAAATGATCAGCAACCCCAAGAGCCGAGGTTAACCCAAAAAAAAAACTCTTCGTATATAAGCACACAAAAAAAAAAGAAAACAAGAATTCACATTAGTGGATAGATGTTAACTGGGTTTTGCGTTACAGGATTCGCCGATCCATTGAAGGTATGTTGCGGATACCATGAGAAGTTCGACCACATCTGGTGCGGAAACAAAGGGAAAGTGAACAGCACAGAAATATATGGAGGGTCGTGTCCGAAGCCAGCAGCAGCAGTGAGCTGGGATGGAGTTCATTACACTGAGGCTGCCAACAAGTACGTGGCCGACCGTACCCTCAACGGTTCACTCACCGACCCTCCAGTTCCAGTAACCAGAGCTTGTCATAGACAGTGACTGTAAGAGGAAATCCCCCCCAAAGTCATCATCTTTATGATGGACCCAATGACTTTCTTTTTTTTATAACAAAGTTAAATAAAGATCGGCGTTTTTGTCTATACAAGCTCTCGCCACAAAAAAGTATCTAACTTTCTCAATGTAAAATCGTTCAGAAAACTTCCAAATTGTCTGTTTACTGTCGAAGTGATGAAGCACCTCTCTCGTCCATCAGTAATCAATCCACTTGCCGAGATTTTTCTTCTTATGCATAGAAAAGAAGGGAACGTCCTACAAATTTAGCCAAGAGCTATGTGCTGCTGAGTCTGGCAATCATTTCTTCAACTAATCTCAATGTGGTGCCACCATGTATTTCCTCTCCTCCTTCGTCAATTTCTCTCATAATCTCCTCGACCAACTCCTTCTTTGATTGTTTGCCTTTAAAGCCATAACCAGATCCAGAGCTATCCCTCAGTAGAAGCAACAGCTCTCTCGCCATTTCTTTCCCCCTCCATGTCCCATCCACGCTCACCTGAAGCAACCCCGGCATCACCCCTTCTCTCAGTATCATCCCTCTGTACGTCTCTCTGTCCCACTTGCAGACCCTTAGCAATATCCCCACTGCGTGTTCTTTACACTGGGCCGACCCTTCTTCAATGGCTTCCACCAGCACCCCTATCGCTCCTTCGATGCATGACGCTGAATCTGGCGAGTGGGCAGTCGTGTTTTCCAGCAAAGCTGCCGCCTTTTCAGCCAGTTCGGAAGATTTGTCCGAAAAGTTTATGACTTTGAGCAAAGCATACGTTGCTCCAGCGGAAATGATCATGGGGATGATATGACGGTGGGTGGAGAGATTGTGTAGCGTCGATATGGCGTCGGCATTGGCTTGAACGCTGAGTGCATCGGTGCAGCCAATAAGTCTAACTAAGAGCTGAATCACTCCGGAAGATGCGATCTTGGGCTTGTTTTTGTTGCAGGAGGAGAGGATGAGAAGGAAGGCCATGGCCAGTTCGACTATTGCCGTCCTGGTTTCTGACTGGAGGATTTCGATCAGTATTGGGACTGCACCAGATTTCACGATCAGAACTTTGTTCCTGTAAGTTCGGGAAACAACTGTTAGTGACCATGTTCTGACATGACATTCATGGCCGCTGCAATACTACACACACACACAGAGACCTTTCACTGCCGAAGGCGAGGCTGAGCAATGCTGATAGGGCGGCTTCAATGGAATTATGGTCTTGAGAGTGTAAGATGGATATCAAAGGAGAGATAACTCCTCTCTCCGCCAGTTTATGCCTCTGCTTCCTGCTTAGATTGCTCAGCTCCACTGCCGCTTGTGTTTTAGCTGCTTTATCTCCCCTTAGAAGTCTCTCCGCCACAAACTCTTCCATTGCACCACCTCTCTCTCTCTCTCTCTCTCTGGGGAATAGGTTTAACTTCACTTGGAAGAAGAGTGAGGGGAAGGTGTGGTGATGTTGATATAATTATAAAAAAAACTTTGGGTTAGTATTTGGTTGCTTGAACAAGCGATGTTAGGCTTTCGTGGGTATCCATTGTTTCATGTTGAAGCAAACTTCCAAAGCGTTTTTTTCTCAGCTTTTATTTCCTTTTTTTTTATTTGTATATTTATTTCTTCAGAGACAGAGAGAGAGAGAGAGAGAGAGAGAGAGAGAGAGAGATCTGATGGAATATTTTGCTATTGATTGCATGATGCATCCAATGTTGATTCATGAGAATTCGATCTTTAGCTTTCCTTTTGTAGAAGCAAACGAACCCCCCCCACGCAGCTTTTCTGCGTTATCCAATTGGATCTAATTTACATAAAACAAAACCTTTTTTTTTAATCATTTGTCTGTTTTTTTATCATATATAAAAATATCTATGTATTGTCATTTGTCACGTTTCTTTCTTTATGCCAACTTAATCACACATTTATTTATTGGTTCTATTTTGAATCATCTGGTTTTAATTCTGACTCACGTGATTCGTTGAAAATATTTTGCTTTTGCAATCTTTCTTGCACAATTATGTTTTAAAAATTTTACAAATACACGAATTAATAGACATCTACATTCACGATATATAAATGATAAATAAAAAAAAGGAGAGGCGAATCAGAGGTGTTTAAGGGAGCCATAACACGGGGTTAATGGATCATAATGACATGAGATATAAATTGATATTTGCAATTATGAAATGATCGTACGCATGAAAATGGGTTATATTCAATGTCATTAGTCACATGTGATGCGAGTTTTACATTAATCTTTTGGACAAGGAAAGCTTATGTGAGTTCCTGTTCTAATGGAATGGTCCCAAATCTCTGCCGGAATATAAAAAGTGCTTTAATTTTCTTCCATGAGAAGAATAGAATGAGGTTGCGGCCGTTTGGCCCTTCCAAGATTCTATACCATTTTTATTTTTATTTCCCTTAAAGATAAATCGGTTTCACTCGAAATACATATTTATTCCTAATCAATAAATTTCCTCATAAAATCACAGAATGTTTTTAATTTCCCTTATCCTTCTTTCTGGAGGTTATAATCTTTTTTTTTTTTTTTTTTTGTAATAATCGCGAGTGGTGCAAGTACAGCAGGAACAACATGGAGGGAGATTTTATTTTTTTCATTTTTTTGGGGGTAATTATGTAAGAGGTGGATAAGATAATTCCTTCAGCTATACTCTGTCCCAAAAGAAATAAAAAAAAAATACAATATATATATAAAATAATAATAATAGTAATAATAATAATTATTATTATTACTTCCAATCACATTCAACAAAAAAAAAACAATAATAATATTTGAAAAAAACATTTAATTGCCAACGCCATGTACCTTTCCTTGAAAATTTTACACACACAAGTACATAACTAAAATGGAGCTTTTCTAAATGACATAAGCATATTATATTTCGAATTGTTTCATTATAATTTGTTGATTTTCTATTTTAAAGCTACACATAACAACATTATAAGATGTAATCTCTTCTTCTTCTACTTAGACGTAATTGTAACAAAAAAGAGACGACTGAAGAAGGCCCGGATATATTCTGACTCCTTGGGACAATTGGGCTTCGTCTACAACAACCCTCGTCGATTGATATTGGGAATTGAGATTCAGCCCGAACACAAGTGACGTTAAAAAAAAGAGAGCTCTTGCTTATTTAATTTTTTTAATTTTTTACAAGAAATGGGTAAAGGCAAGAAGCAGATTTTTGCATAGGGAAAGGGAAGGGAAGGGGAGTGAGCCTCGGACATTGCTTGTCAATCATTATATCTGCTCCTGTTGCAACAATCTAGAAATGTAAACACCATCATATTTACCCCAAATGATAAGCAAAAAATGTTGAATCTCCACCTGCACTCAAGATTAGAACATCTCCTCCTTAGTCATGTCATCATCATCATCATCATCGTCTCACCAAGATTAGAGCCAAAATGACACTCCCCACCAACCGCTCCTCAAGATTCTCAATCCACGACAGCAGCCTGCACCAACACCTTCAGGACTATAGTATGATCTTCCAAGAGATATATAGGGAAGAAGGAAGAAGACATCAAGGATAATTTACCTTCTTCTATTTCAACAACGGAGCATATGGTGCCGGGCAGGGAGCAATGGTTGTATCTGGCAACTGATTTAACAAATCCAGTGTGGCATCAAGACATGCGGTTAGCATTTTCTTCTCCAATCGGACTAGTCTGGTAGCAACTCGCTTCTTAGGGTTCAGGGTAGGGTCTGCCAACTATCGAGCATGAACCCGATCAAAATATGCAGGAAGAACCGATGATCAAACATGCCCATACTTAAAAATCATAAAGTCTGTTCTGATGTCATACCAATGTTTCATCCTCATTCAAAGAAGTAGGGTAGCCCGAAAGCCGTTTCCTGAAGTAATCAGCAAGCTGCTCTAACACTGCTCTTTCCATGCAAGGACTTACCTACAACGGAAACAAAATTAAACCTTTACTGGCGTGTAAACAACTTATAACATAAATAACACTAGAGCCCTCCCATCCCACGTCTGTCATTGAGGATTGATACAATGAAGGAAATGTTTAAGATTACGGGAACCGAGTAATTTACTCGAACAGGCAAATCAATCATGTAACACATTCTACTTACCGGGCAAACTGGCCCCTGGGAAGAAATAACCGAATGCATCTCTGAGGGCTCCGACACATAACCTAATCGCATGTAAGGAAGCATGTCTTGAACAGCGTCTCTTTCTTTTCCCACACGAACCTGAAGCCAAAACAAAACAAGGTGAGAAAAAACATCACGTATAGCACATGACTTATGGAAAAAATCAACAACTGCATACCTGAAAAACTTGTTGGGATAGTTTTCCATTCCTTTGAGCAACCATTCTCTTGTCCTGATACTGAGGATCCTCGGTGCTCAATGCTGCCTGCAAGACACGACAGATAAAGCATAAGAAGTTTTTATCAAGTATGCACTGTTTAGAAGCTCATAAAATGGGGGCAGAATTTCACAGTTACCTCAACTATTATTCTGTCATAAGGATTATCTTCATCCACAAAACCATAGTTCAGAAGCAATCTAGCATTAGGCTGTGGCCCACACCTGAAACAAAATATAGAAGATGTAGGAAAGATCCATCGGAGAGAGAAAACTTGCAAACATATGCAACTCAGCTCAGAAACGCACCAGGCAACTATGGGATCCCCATATTTATATGGTCTATCTACCACGAGTTCAACAGCACCATCGACAGCAGTAAGCATTGCCTTGCAGTTGCAACTGTAAGCCAATAGTGGAGGACCAAAAGGAACTAAAGCAAATCTTCGAGCTAAACTGACATTCTGAGTTCAACAGAAGCAAAAATACGTATTAGGAGATGCAACATTCAAACTAAATCTAGTTTGATAAAGATGTCAACATACTCAACCAGATTATGTAATTAGGAAGAGATAAACTAGGTCTCGGACTTGTCTGGACCACAGGATGGGCATATGAAATGTGAAGGAAAATCAATTTAATCATCAGGAAATGAGAAGTTTACCTGCAAATGCACCACACAGGACTGAATGGCAACAAATGCCTGTTTGAAAATCTCAAATGTGAAGGCCTCTGTTGGTATATCATATGGGTATTGCTGCAAAACACAAATCACTTGGTGTAATGAGACTGTTTGCATTCCAGATTGGAACACAAAGAAACACAGAATCCTAGCAGCAAATGGAGTTATTGAATACCTGAAACAGAGATCCGGCCATAAACCAGACAGTATCAAGCTCCTTGTATTCTCTTTTGATCCCTTCAGCCCTCTCAAGAACTTCAACCTGATCCATGTATTGTTCACAAAGATCACCTTTAAGAATCCAACTCGACTACCTCATCATGCTTCATGCACATTAGAACACAGTACCTTGGTTGGACTACCAGTTAGGTATTCTAGTTCGGCCGCTGACCACAGTAAGGGAGATTCCACAGCTAGCTGTCCTCTTCCCCTCTGACGATCAAGTTCTCTTATATACGGATACCAAAACGATTTCTTCCCTTGTTTCTTCTCATACATCAAGTACAATGCCAAGCAAGCCAGTTCTGACAATTTGTTTGTTGTCAACAGTTCGGCTGTATGAAAACATTGAAAGTTTATGCCTTCAGATAAGCATCGGGTACCGTATTAAGAACACTACCACTCCCTGTATTGGCAACCACGAAACACAAATTGCTAGATCTATCCCAGATATGACTGCACAGGATTGAAACATAACTTCAAGGTACGGTAGATGGGGGTAGAGAATGCCCATACCGATAGTCTCGTTACCCAGAACTCTCTCTAGTGTCACCACCAATGAGTTTGGAACCGAAAATGCGACATCACCCTCCTGAAAAACCAGAAGAGAAAAGACCTTTCATCAACAACAAGCACTCAAAACTCGCAAGCAGATGAACCAGAAGAAAATACTGAGTCAAACACCTGGAGATTCTCGCTAGCGGCGACATAATGTATAGGCTTATGCTTCTGATCATGAGACGGTCTCTCCTTGAGCACAACTTTGCAAGGAGGCAACCCATTCTCATGCATCCACAACTTCAAATCTCCGAATTCATCTTCTTCCTTCCTTATCGCTATTTGATTTTGCCTCTCATCTTCCTTAGGCGAACCGCCGGCGACTAAAGTATCCGAGCTCGAAGCAACAACGCACAAGCTCCTCCGACTACCCAATTTCTTCGGAGACGCAAAATTACTGTTCCTCCACGGAGATAGTGAAGAAACCCTAGAAAGTGGGAAAGAACGGATTGGAAGCGAGACGCATTTGCTATGGAAGCAAGTGGATGCTCCTTCCATGAGAATTAAGGTTTTCCAAGATTCTGATTCGTCGGAACGCAGAAACTATCCGGCGGAGATCCTGAGAATTCTTCACGATTCTTCTTCGCGTTCTTGCAGAGATATTTTCAATGGAGGTGGGTTCCTTTCTACGGAGGATAAGAGAGGGAAATCAGGTTGAAAACGACATGCTCGACGCAACAACGAAATAAGATATAAAAATCTAAGGCGAAAGAGTATATGTTCACGTTGCTGAAACGGCCCATGAAACTCGGCCCATAATCTTTCCTAATTACGTAATGTGGGCCTATAACTAGTCTTTCGTGTGCCTCGGTTACCAAATCAAAACGGCACGCTGTTGGAGCTCAATAATGTATCTATATAAACAACATACGGACGTCGCGCCGTTTTGCCAGCTCTCCACCGCGATTCCGCGAAAGCGCTTTTGCTCGCCATCGTCTTCTTCGTTCTCCCTTAGTTCATCTGATTTTCTTCCACGCCGTATCCGTATCTGTATCCAGACAAATCGCAAATCTAGCTCGGGTTTCCTGATTTATATATATTGGGTTTTCTGGATAACACTGTCCGAAAATGGACATACTGTTCGCCCAGATCCAGGCGGACCTCCGTTCCAACGACGCCCTTCGGCAGTCGTCGGCACTTCTCCAGGCGCTGCAGCAATCTGCCGCCGGACGTGATATCTCAGTCATTGCGAAATCTGCGGTGGAGGAGATCGTAGCTTCGCCGGCATCCGCCGTCTGTAAGAAGCTCGCGTTCGACCTCATTCGATCCACGCGCCTTACGCCGGATCTGTGGGACACCGTTTGTTCTGGAATCAAGACGGATCTTCACTTCCCCGACCCTGACGTTACCGCCGCCGCCGTCTCGATCCTCGCGGCTCTTCCGTCCTTCTCGCTTCCTAAACTCATCTCTGATTGCAGCACTGAGATTGCTTCATGCTTCGATTCGCCATCTGACAACCTTCGTTTCTCCATCACCGAGACTCTTGGCTGCATCCTGGCGCGTGATGATCTCGTCACGCTGTGTGAGAACAATGTTGGCCTCCTGGACAAAGTGTCCAACTGGTGGGCTCGTATCGGGCAGAACATGCTCGATAGATCTGATGCCGTCTCGAAGGTTGCATTTGAGTCCGTCGGTAGGCTGTTCCAGGAGTTTGATTCGAAGCGGATGAGCCGTTTGGCTGGTGACAAGCTCGTGGACAGCGAGAATTCCCTAGCCATCAGGTCGAAGTGGGTATCATCCATGGTTGACTTTGTGTGGAAAAAGAGAAGCGCTTTGATGGCTAGGTCTCTGGTTCTTCCGGTTGAAAGCTTTCGAGCCACCGTATTCCCTCTGGTGTATGCCGTGAAGGCTGTAGCTTCCGGTAGCGTGGAAGTGATAAGGCAGCTTTCGAAGGCTTCCTCAGGTGCTGCAACTAATGGTACGGATGTGGACTCCAATGCTGAGAAGTTGGTCGGGGTTTCAGATCTGGTGACGCATTTGGCGCCTTTCTTGGCTTCGTCTCTGGAACCAGCTTTGATCTTTGAGGTGGGAATTAACATGCTTTACCTGGCTGATGTTGCCGGAGGGAAACCGGAGTGGGCTTCGCTGTCCATCATCGCAATTTTAACCCTTTGGGACAGGCAAGAGTTTTCTTCCGCTAGAGAGAGTATAGTCAGGGCAGTTGTCACGAACTTGCACTTGCTTGATCTGCATATGCAGGTAAATGGCCTCATTTACTAGATTCGATTTGGAGTTCAGTTCTTTAGCTCGATGAGGATGGATGCAGTGACCAAGTGCCCTTTTTCTTCACGGTTTGTGTTTTGAAGCTGCGGTAAATTGTGTTCTAAATTGTTCTATTTCTGGTGAAGGTCTCATTGTTTAGAAGATTGCTGCTTATGGTGAGGAACTTGAGAGCAGAATCAGACAGGATGCATGCCTTGGCCTGTATCTGTCGGACAGCTCTGTGTGTTCATCTCTTTGCTAGGGAAAGTGTCCGAAGAGGTCAGAAGCCTCTACCTGGGACAGATATTATTTCTCTCTTTGAGGATGCAAGGATAAAGGATGATCTTAATAGCGTGACCAGTAAAAGCTTGTTTCGGGAAGAGTTGGTGGCAATGCTCGTGGAAAGTTGCTTTCAGTTATCTCTACCTTTGCCTGAACAGAAGAACTCAGGTATGGAGAGCAGAGTGATCGGTGCGCTAGCATATGGAACTGGTTATGGTGCTCTGAACTGGACAGAGCCAGCCCTCGAAGTCGTGGAAGTTTGCAAGCCTTGTGTCAAATGGGACTGTGATGGCCGGACCTATGCGATAGATTGCTATTTGAAGTTGCTTGTTAGGCTCTGCCACAGTTATGATACCCGGGGAGGAGTGAAACGACTTAAAGATGGTGCGTCTCAGGATCAAATCTTAAACGAGACAAGATTGCAGAATTTGCAGCGTGAGCTTGTCAAGGATCTCCAAGAGGTAAACATGTCAATTTTCATCTAAATTTTGTGTGCCCGGCGAAAGAAAGCTAAATGGTGCTGATCTTTTTTCATGTGCCATTTCTCAGTACTTGATCACCAACAAATTTATAGATCTTTCGTCACCATAATTTGGCAGGTAAACACTCCGAGAATCCTTGCTCGTCTTATTTGGACAGTTGCAGAACACATTGATCTGGAGGGTCTCGATCCACTTCTGGCAGATGACCCTGACGACCCATTAAATATCATCATAGCAAATATGCATAAGGTTCTGTTCAACATGGATGCCTCTGCAAACACGTCAAATAGACTGCAAGATGTGCAGGCAGTTTTATTATGTGCCCAGAGGATGGGGTCTCGTCATGCAAGAGCTGGCCAACTGATTACCAAAGAGCTTGAAGAGTACAAGAATCATGCTGCTGCTGATACAGTTAGCAAGCACCAGACCCGTTTAATTCTGCAAAGGATTAAATATGCTTCAAATCATCCTGAAAACAAGTGAGCTTTCTTTCTGCTTAGCTTGATATTGTGTTCTGCTTAGTCTCCTGCTTGCGGCAAGCGCTTGAAAGTACAATGACTGAAACCCATTGCGTAATCTAGTACGTATGTTTGGTTCCTTTAGGTCCTGTGCCATTTCTGGAATGAAACATATATAAACTTGTTGCTCTCCAGGTGGCCTGGGGTTAGTGAAACGAGAGGAGATTATCCATTCAGCCACCACAAGCTCACTGTTCAGTTCTATGAACCATCTGCTGCTCAAGACAGGAAATTAGAAGGATTAATTCATAAGGCCATTGTAGAGCTTTGGAGGCCAAAGCCTAGTGAATTAACTCTCTTCCTCACAAAGGGGGTCGACTCAACCTCAGTGAAGGTTTCTCCCACGGCGTATCCGTTGACTGGCAGCAGTGATCCTTGCTACATTGAAGCTTACCATTTAGCAGATACAAATGATGGAAGAGTCACTTTACACTTGAAGGTTTGTGTATATTCTTTCTCATAAATTAGTTTATGCAGGGCTTGTTTTGGGCCCCATTGACTTATTCACCTAGGTTTTGATATTGCTTTCAGATTATAAATTTGACAGAGCTTGAGCTGAATCGTGTGGATATACGGGTCGGGTTATCGGGTGCCCTGTACTTCATGGATGGGTCTCCTCAAGCAGTGCGGCAGTTGCGTAATCTTGTTTCACAGGTTGCATTTCCATCGTAGATTAACAATGGTTTTTTGTTTTTTCTGGCTTCATTCTCTCAGCCATTTTGTCATTATTGACGTTTTGTGCCTTTGCTGTTGTAGGATCCAGTAAGATGTAGTCTAACAGTTGGTGTCTCCCAATTTGAAAGATGTGCATTCTGGGTCCAAGTACTATACTATCCATTCCATGGCATAACGGGTGGGGATTACGAAGGCGATTATGCAGAAGAAGATCCACAGATGCTGAGGCAGAAGAGAGTTTCACGACCTGAACTTGGAGAGCCGGTGATATTGAGATGTCAGCCTTACAAAATCCCGCTTACAGAGCTTCTTTCGCCGCTCAAGATCTCGCCGGTAGAGTTTTTTCGCTTATGGCCAAGTTTGCCAGCCGTTGTGGAGTACACTGGCACATATACCTACGAGGGAAGTGGCTTCATGGCAACCGCTGCTCAACAATATGGAGCTTCGCCCTTCTTAAGCGGACTGAAGTCATTATCCTCCAAGCCATTCCACAGGGTCTGTTCCCACATTATCCGTACCGTCGCTGGTTTTCAGGTGCATGTCGCCGCCCTTCCTCTTAAAGTTCCTCGTCTTGTCTTATCACTCGGGTCTTAGTCAGTTTATAAACCCTGAACCCGAAATTCTCCATTCTCTGCCCTGCTCTCCACATAACAGACCCGATCTCTTTTTTTCCAGCTTTGTTACGCGGCAAAAACATGGCACGGAGGGTTCCTGGGAATGATGATATTTGGAGCTAGTGAAGTGAGCAGGAACGTGGATCTGGGTGATGAGACGACCACGATGATGTGCAAATTCGTGGTGCGAGCATCGGATGCATCCATCACGAAGCAAATAGAGGCAGATCTTCAGGGATGGTGTGATGATCTGACTGAAGGCGGGGTTGAGTACATGCCCGAAGACGATGTCAAGTCTGCAGCTGCTGAGAAGCTTAGAATCTCGATGGAAAGGTTAGCTCTGTTGAAAGCCGCTCGACCCAAAAAGACTCCAAAGGTGGAGGAGGAGGAAGAGGAAGAGGAAGAGGACGATGAAGAAGGAGAAAAAGAGAAAGAAGGAGAAGAGGGAGAGAAGCCAGAGAAGAAGGAGAAGAAGAAGAAGAAAGAGAAGGAGAAAGGGATGTTGTCAAAGTTAACAGCAGAGGAGACGGAGCATCGTGCCCTCCAGGCAGCGGTTCTTCAGGAGTGGCATATCTTGTGTAAAGACCGGAAAACCAACAAGTCTTGATTTTTTTTCCTTCTGTATCTTTTTTACTGTTACCTGGTTGTCAAATTTTTGTTTGGCTTTCAATCAAATGTTTTCGTCGTATTATCTTTTGTTGTAATTTGCTGTCCCGATGAATCCTATTGAGTGATTTGGTTGGAATATCAGTAAAAACAGGGAGTTTCCAGTTAAAATGCCTTTCAGAAGGTGGTAAATCGTGTGTAACGTACATTGTACTCAATCTGAGGTTGTGGGTTTTACTTTTTACCCGAAGACGCTCTGTGAAATTAAGGCCAGATGCTTCTGGATCGTCGAGAGGTTCCGGTACACGAAAAGAACCGGGTGAAAACCGGAAACGCGACATACCGAATCGTCCATTACTACTAATTTAAACTCCGGTTCAGTATTTCTGACTCTCTTAACCGAAAAAGAAAACAAAAAAAGGTGAACCGGATTGCTATTCAGAGATTTAAGTAGAACATCCAGAGGCGGAGAAGCTATTTTCGATCCAAGTTTCGAAGAGATCTGTCTCTGTTCGAAAAGGCTTTGCGAATCGGTGATTCGATGGGGGATTATCACTTCATGTACAAGGACGTGCGATGATATCCAGAGGAATCTGGGAAATCTCCCGCCGAAGCCTCCGACGTTCAAGCCGCCCGCTTTTACGCCGGCGGAGGACGAGGCTTGATCTAAGATTCAAACATCTTTTTCAGTATATGTATGACAGGTCTTTCACTCTGATATCATCACAGCATACATGAGTCGGAAATCACTTGGAGATGTGGTGGAATGATAGAACTAGCAAAAAGGTGTGGAGATTCTTGTCCCACAAAAATCAAGTACGTATTTGGAAATTGAATCTGGCAGGCATACGGAGTTCTTAATATTTACATTAATATAAGTGACAAGAAATTTGCAATCTTTTGGGTTTGCGTGTAAATCATGTAATCGGCCCAATTTTTGAATTCAAATGGGCCTGATTTCTGACCGTTTTAATGGAAAAAACTGGGTTATTATGAAATATCGAAAATACCCTTACACTCTGTCTTTTCTTTTTGGGCGAAAATGCCGACCCTTAAATAAGAGGATCTGGATTCTTATTCCATCATTTCTCTCTCTCTCCCCCTCTCCCCCCTCTAATGGCGATTGAATCTATCTGGGTTTTTCTTTCGCTATCTCTTCCGGTTCTTGGAGTTTCTTGTGACTCCGCTACTCATCTCTTAATTTCGGTTTCTCCGTACTGATTTCTACGTTTACCCACCTAGTGAATCCAAGGCCAGAAACCCTAGTTTTTCTTCATTTGCATGCTTCTTCCTGATTCCACGCGTGAAGGTCTGGTTTTGTAGAAAAATCTGGTTTTATAGAAAAAGTTGCATCTTTCCTGTTTTTCTTTGAAGTTCTGTAACATTTTCTGGAAACTCTGTACAGGTGCGATCAAGAGACATACTTAGTCGAAGCCCACGTTAGTCCTCTTTTCTCTTCTTATCAAATCAATCTCTCTCGCTCGCAAGCTTATGACGATGGTAATCTTTTCTGAAATTTCTACCTTATTATCTTTGTGATGAAGCGTATTAAGTTATTGTGCTTAAAATGTTCATTGAGTTCTTTCTTTCTTTTTTAGGTTGGTATTGTTCCGATGGAACTACAGAATGGTAAAAACGGAGTACTTGAGGCCAAGGACACCACGGGGTGGAACCATATGTGAACCTGTAAGTTCTTGAAAAGCAAAGATTCATACCTTGTAAGTGCTCTTCTCTGTTTGAATTTCTGCTTGATTAAGAACATTATCTGTATATATTAATCTGTGAAAGATGTCTGATATGGGATTTTTCTGGACTTTAGCGTGCCTCTGACGCAAAAAACTATCTGAAGTCTTAATATGTCCCGAATCCTAATGAAAAAGTTGCTAATCTCATATGAGAAAAATCCAGAGGGTCTATTCTATTGGGAATAATGACTAAACAGACCTGAAATGAGAACTCTATCTGTTCACATGTCCCAAAACCTAATGCAAAAAACTGCATTCTCAAATGAGATGCAAATACAGGGTTCTATTGGGAAAAATGGCTAAACAGACCCTGGAAATAGGAACGCTATCTGTCACATATCCCGAAACATAACTAAAAAATCTGCATTCTCAAATGAGATGCAAATACAGGTTCTGTTGGGAATAATGGCTAAACAAACGCTCGAAATGGGAACCCTATCTATTATATGTCTCGAAACATAACTAAAAAAATCTGCATTCTCAAATGAGATGCAAGTACACGGTTCTGTTGGGAATAATGGCTAGTCAGACCCTGGAGTGAGAACACTATCTGTTTCATGTCCCGAAACATAACTAAAAAATTCTGCATTCTCAAATGAGATGCAAATACAGTGTTCTGTTGGGAATAATGGCTAATCAGACCCTGGAGAGGGAACGCTATCTGTTACATGTCCCGAAACATAACTAAAAAAATCTGCATTCTCAAATGAGATACAAATACAGGGTTCTGTTGGAAATAAAGGCTAAACAGACCCTGGAAATGGGAACCCTATCTATTATATGTCCCGAAACATAACTAAAAAAATCTGCATTCTCAAATGAGATGCAAGTACAGTGTTCTGTTGGGAATAATGGCTAATCAGACCCTGGAGAGAGAACACTATCTGTTTCATGTCCCGAAACATAACTAAAAAATTCTGCATTCTCAAATGAGATGCATATATAGTGTTCTGTTGGGAATAATGGCTAATCAGACTCTGGAGAGGAAACGCTATCTGTTACATGTCCCGAAACATAACTAAAAAATCTGCATTCTCAAATGAGATGCAAATACAGGTTCTGTTGGGAATAATGGTTAAACAAACGCTGGAAATGGGAACCCTATCTATTATATGTCTCGAAACATAACTAAAAAAATCTGCATTCTCAAATGAGATGCAAGTACACGGTTCTGTTGGGAATAATGGCTAGTCAGACCCTGGAGTGAGAACGCTATCTGTTTCATGTCCCGAAAAAGAACTAAAAAATTCTGCATTCTCAAATGAGATGCAAATACAGTGTTCTGTTGGAAATAATGGCTAATCAGACCCTGGAGAGGGAACGCTATCTGTTAAATGTCCCGAAACATAACTAAAAAAATCTGCATTCTCAAATGAGATACAAATACAGGGTTCTGTTGGAAATAAAGGCTAAACAGACCCTGAAAATGGGAACCCTTTCTATTATATGTCCCGAAACATAACTAAAAAAATCTGCATTCTCAAATGAGATGCAAGTACACGGTTCTGTTGGGAATAATGGCTAATCAGACCCTGGAGAGAGAACACTATCTGTTTCATGTCCCGAAACATAACTAAAAAATTCTGCATTCTCAAATGAGATGCATATGTAAAGTTCTGTTGGGAATAATGGCTAATCAGACCCTGGAGAGGAAACACTATCTGTTACATGTCCCGAAACATAACTAAAAAAATCTGCATTCTCAAATGAGATACAAATACAAGATTCTGTTGGGAATATTGGCTAAATAGACCATGGAAATGGGAACGCTATCTGTTACATGTCCCGAAACATAACTAAAAAAAATCTGCATTCTCAAATAAGTTGCAAATATAGAGTTCTGTTGGGAATAATGGCTAAACAGACCTTGGAGTGGGAACGCTATTTGTTACATGTCCTGAAACATAACTAAAAAAATCTGCATTCTCAAATGAGATGCAAATACACGGTTCTGTTGAAAAAATGGCTAAACAGACCCTGGAGTGGGAACACTATCTGTTACATATCCCGAAACATAACTAAAAAAATCTGCATTCTCAAATGAGATGCAAGTACACGGTTCTGTTGAGAATAATGGCTAATCAGACCCTGGAGTGAGAACGCTATCTGTTTCATGTCCCGAAACATAACTAAAAAAATCTGCATTCTCAAATGAGATGTAAATACAGGATTCTGTTGGGAATAATGGCTAAACAGACCCTGGAAATGGGAACGCTATCTGTTACATGTCCCGAAACATAACTAAAAAAATCTGCATTCTCAAATGAGATGCAAATACAAGGTTCTGTTGGGAATAATGGCTAAACAGACCCTGAAAATGGGAACGCTATCTGTTACATGTCCCGAAAC